>NW_021703768.1:11243159-11254692 GCF_005190385.1 Monodon monoceros | reverse complement strand
TGTGTGTGTGTGTGTGTGTGTGTGTGTGTGTGTGTGTGTGTGTGTGTGTGTTATGCTCATCCTTCCCACTGAAGCCACATTAACCTTCCTGGAGCATAGATTTGCTTGTTATATCCCCCTACTTAAAATGTTAACCCACACATATATAGTCAATTAGTTTTGGACAGTGAGTACCAAAACTACGCAATGGGGAAAGGGTAACCTTTACAATAAAAGGTGTTGGGAAAACTGGACAGCCACATGCAAAAGAATGAAGGTGGATCCCTAGCTTACACCACACATGATAATCAACTCAAAATGGATTAGACTTCAACTTAAGACTTGAAAGCATAAAACTTCTAGAAGAAACCATAGGGGAAAAATTCCTTGACATTGGACTCGGCAAAAGCACTGGCAAGGAAAGCAAAAACAGACAAGGAAGACTACATTAAACTCAAAGGTTTCTGCACAAAAAAGGAAATAATCAATGAAGTGAAAAGCAATCTACAAAATTGGAGAAAATATTAGCAAATGATATATCCCAATTATGGGTTAATATCTTATCTAAAATATAAGGAACTCATACAACTCAACAGCAAAAAACAACCTGATTTTAAAATGAACAAAAGTATATGAATAAACATTTTCCTGAGAAAAAGACATACAAGTGGTCAACAAGTGCATGAAAAGATGCTCAAAATCAGTAATCATTAGGTAAATTCAACTCTAAACAAAGAAATATCGCCTCACACCTGTTGGAATACCTATTGTCAAAAAGTCAAAAGATAACAAGTGTTGAGGAGGGTGTGGAGAAAAGGTGATCCCTGTGCACTGTTGGTGGGAATGTAAATTGATGCAGCCACTATGGGAAGCAGAATGGAAGTTTCCCCCAAAATTAAAAATATAACTACCATGTGATTCAGCAATCCCACTTCTAGGTATATATCCAAAGAAAATAAAACCACTATCTCAAAGAGATACCTGCACTCCCATGTTCATTGGAACATTAGTCACAGTAGCCAAGATAAGTGTTCATCAAAAAGTGAATGGATTAAAAATTTTGATATAGATATAGATATAATGCAATATCATTAAGCCATAAAAAAGAAGGAAATCCTGCCTTTTATAATGACATACATAAACCTGAAGGACATTATGTTAAGTGAAATAAGCCAGACACAGAAAGACAAAAATTGCATGATCTCACTTATATGTAGAGTCTTAAAAAAAAGAGTCAAATTCGTAGTAAGAGAATAATAGAATATTGATTACCAGGGACGGAGAAGTGGGACAAATGAGTAGATGCTGGTGAAAGTATATAGACTTTCAGCTATAAGATGAATAAGTTCTGGAGACCTAATGGACGGCAGGTGACTATAGTTAATGCTACTCTATTGTATACTTGCAATTTGCTAAACGAATAGATCTCAAGTGTCCTCACACACGCACGCACAAAGGGTGGCTACGTGAGGTGATGGATGTGTTAATTAGCTCGAGAGTGGTCATCATTACATAACATACACGTATGTCAAAACATCACACTGTACAACCTAAATATACACAATTTTTGTTTCTCAGTCATACTTCAATAAAGCTGGGGTGGGGTGGGCGTGGGGGAAGTCCTCACGACAAATGGTACTAAAATTAGAGGATTTCCTTGTTCCAGAATGTCTCTCAGCTTTCCCAGTTCCCTACATGTGAGCCCATAATTGTTCCTCTGTTTATAAAGCTGAGAATTCTTCTCCTTCTCCCTTCCCCAGCCGACTTCCCTGTCCCAGCACCAGGATGGTGCATTTACGTCATTCAAACACCGTCTTCCTACAGCAAGGACTGCCCTGCCCTGCCTTCATCCTTCCAGCTGAAGTGAGTGCCATTCTCACACTATTATGCCCATAATACTGTCTCTTTATTAAGACTCGTCCCTGACTATAGCTTGCATTTCCCACATTCAAGGCAAGTAGAACACGTAGCAGAAAGGTGTTGGTTAAAACCTCAGGAGTTTCCCAGGTGAAACCTGAAACCAGCCTCTGTACAGAGGGCAAGGAGAGGGTGAGGCAGATCACCACAGATTGGTAGGTAACAGTTGTAACAAGCGAGGGAATTTACATACCAGGCTTGTCTTGGGCACTGCAAGATGAGTAGATCTCCACAACCAACCACCAGATTCTTAAGATTTTATCTTGAGGCCTTAACTGGGTTAAGTCATCTATGCCATCAAGATGGTCTCAACAACACCTTACTCTCTCAGGGTTACATCCTTGGAACAGTTCCCACTATAGGAACAATGGGCAACACAGACATTATAAAGGACAGGGGAGGGGTGAGGAAACTCCAGAATTGCCTGGGTCCAGCTTGTGAGCCAACTGGTGGTCATATCCTCTCAATGACCTCTTTCAGCAAAAGGAAAGGGGGATTGGAGCCGGCTAATTAAGATTCAAAAATCTAACTCTGCCTCTTGGTCTCCCTGTAATCTGGGCAATTATTAAACCTCTCTGTTTATATTTTCCTCATCTGTCAAACGCAGATAATATATAATGCCCCATCTGAAATTGATGTACCGAAAGTCTTTGACACCAATTAGATTCTCAACAAAAGGTCTCCTTCTCCCTGTGCAGCGGGCTTATTTTGTCTCTTGAATTATATGCTTCTTAAAACTCAGCCACTGCTTCACTGAGGTTTGAATGCCCTGGAGTTCTTCACATGGCACTTTGAATATATAGGTAATTCAACAGCATGTTATCGATTTAAACTGAACTTAATATTAGCCTTAAGAATATATGCATGAAACCAGGGTAATTATTTTAGTAGCAGAGATTTTGCAAATCTCAACATGTCAAGAAAAGGGAATCTAGTTTTTTTAACTTTTCAAATCCTACCAAAAGGATTCCCAAGCTGTAAAGTCACTACAACTTGAAGTCAGGGTTACCGGCACAGAGCTTTGGCTTTATGTCCTTGCCTGTTTCCAGAAGGGGTTGGTCTCTTTGGGATTACTCAGAGTAATGCTTTGACTTGTATTTCCTGCACTCGGGAAGCACAGGGGACCTGTAGACTGCTATGGGAAGCAGCAGGAGAAATCGAAAATGGTCGTAGATACAGATGTGAGGCTATGGAAGAGGGCTGGCTTGGATTCTGTTCAATAGGATACAAGAAGCTGGAGGTGAAAAATGGACTCCTGGAGACTTGCAATGACTGACAAGCCAGCAACCAGAATAGAGGAGCATCTCTACAGGCAAAAGGAGAGGAAGAAGAGAGATGCAGAGGGATGTAAATATCAGAGTTCACTAAGGTGCCAGAAGAAAGTCAGTTCCTAAATCTGCCTGTTCAAGAGGGATCTGACACTCTTCTCATCCCTGCCTGGTTCCTGAAAAGTCAGAAACACGCCCGCAGGCTTGTGGGAGGGAGGGTAGAGGACCCTGGCAGACAGAAAAAATAGAGAAGAGACCAACAACGCCGTTCCCAGTACTGGAGCCCACGCTCGGGTGGCTAGAGCTGGCAAAGGTATAGCCACACATGGAATCAAGTTCATGGTTGTTAACATCTTAGAATGAACTTTCTACTTGTGACATGTGACTGTATTTGTGATGTAAAGTGACAATTGGACTTTTTCTTACCAAAGAGGAAGCAGACAGGTGATGGGCTCTACATTAGTTTTCATCCTCTGATGGGGAAATTTTCACCACTGAATAAAAATATTCAATAAAGGTGCACTTGAATTGTATCTCTGATCACAATTGTTCAATATGCTACTTACATTCATATCATGGGGTTCCGTGTGGCTGAGAGCTGCCATGTTTTAGTCTTCTCCACTTACACCATGCCCAAGTTGTCCCACTAAATGGGTCACACACTCGGATAACAGGCGCTGGAAGAGGTGAATTATATGAACTCTTGAATAGGATACAATGAACCCTCCTGTACCCTCCTCTCCATTTCCTTCCCCTCAAAACTGAACATTTCTTCTCTCAGGCCACAGACCACATAGCAACTGAGCCATTATTAACATCAGGGTGCTTAAAACTGTATCATAAAATTGTGGGTCCCTGATTTTTTTCCCTTTTGAGTTGTTGCAACCTAAAAAGCCTTTTACTGAAAGAAGGGAGAGGGATGCAGTAAATCATTCCCTTTCAACAGCCTTTGATTTTGCATGCAGCCCTTGGGGACAGCTAAGAAATACACAGCTGCCTAAGACAAACCTTGTGCCCTTACATATAGCTCCAGAGGACCTCATTCCACCAAGAACAAGGAACACGCAGGGGCAGGACTACTAGTTGCCCTGGTGAAGGACCCACCTTAAATTGCCCCCCTCTAGTGTTTTTATGTGACGTTTTGTAGGAAAGTTGTCAGCAGCTTATCTTTTGGGGTCTACTTAATCACTGAAATCCTGCAAAGGCTCTATTCTCTTTTCTTGTAGACTCTCTGGCCCTCTGCCCAAACCACCTCTTAAAATTCTGTGGAAATGTTGACTTGCATTAGGGGTATAAAACCCCAAGAAAAAATTCTGCTTCATTTGAAATGCTCATGTAACCAGAAATAAAATCCAATGCATAATTCTAAGAGAAGATAGAGGTCAGAGCTCCTGGCATAGATTTGTGGATGTGAGACTCATTTCCATCCCCACTTCTACTTCCCACACTCTGCATGTACTCACCCACAAAGGTGCACAAACACACATACACATGCATGTACACACAGGTACACACTGGACATTTGCTTGGATTTTACCTCGGCTGAAAGCACTAGGGATTGCATGATAAGTGCCAGGTAACTTACTACTGATCTTTCATTTCTGGATTGTATGGGGGTAAATCACAAGGGTCTACGTAACCCCATGAGGACACTCATAGGTCATTAAGAAGTGTGTGCACTTTTTTTTAACAATCATAATTGCAAGTCATTTATATATAGACATGCTCATTTAAAAGGATTTGCTTCTATTTCCTGTGTAATTTTGAAATATATATAGTAACCATCTCTTTTAGAATAACCAACTGAATGTATAATTTAAAAGAAAGACATTACTAACCATGTTTCTGAGAATAACAGGCCAGCTGTATTTTTTGGTTGTGGGATGAGATGAGTAGTTCCTTGCTGATTTAAACCAGTCTTTCATGACCGGCACCAGAGTTTGGAGGTAACAGTCACAAAGAGAGGGTTTTTTTTAATTAACTTGACCATAAATCCCCAGAATCCTTACAGCCAAGAGGATGTACAACTCAATCTTCCCACTTATGGGAAAAAAACAAGGCTCAGAAACTGCGGTTTCTTGGGTCAACTGGATTGAATCTAGGCTCTCTGACCCTCTTCTCCATGACTGGTTGGTAATGTTTACAAAACCAGATTAGGCACACATTTAGACTGATTCATACATGTTGTTATGCTCTGCATAATTGTGAAGTTGTTTTATGAATGTTTTTGATGTACACACATTTTAGCTCGTGAATCTGGGGAGTAAATTGTTAAAACAACAGTTTTCTACAAGTGTGATCGGAGATTTTCTGTGCAATCTGCTACCAAGATGGTAATTTGGGGTTTATAAGGCTTGTATCTTTTTTTCAACTTACCCAGTCAAATATGGATAGTGAAATGTCAAGCAGATTTTAAAACAGAGACATCTCTTCTCTGAATTTTTAAATATTCTACCTGCAAAGCAGAAGACATTTCATTGTTATGGAGCCAAATGTCTTAGTTAAATACATGACTAAAAGAATTTTAACTGTACAGTGTCACTTAGTAAATGAACGATACTTAAAAACCAGGTGAGCTGTTCCCATTGCAAGTAAATAGAAAGATGTTGGTGATTCCTTTGTGAAAATGACAAAGAAAAGAAATGCTAGTTAAAAAATAGCTAAGTGCACTAAAAAAAATTTCAATATAACTAAATTATAGACATATGAATAGAAATAAGTGTTTCATAGCTTTTTGATGAACTATGCACTGACTTAGAGTGACTTGTGTAAACTTTTAATGGCAAGGAGTTTCAAAGGATATTGTACTAGCTTCCTATAGATGCTGTAAAGAATGACAAACTTTGTGGCTTAAAACAACACAAATTTTCTCAGGGCTTGAAGTCTGAAATCAGTTTCACTGGGATAAAGGCAGGATCTCAATAAGGCTGGTTCTAGCTAGGGGTTCAAGAGGAGAATCTGCTGCTTGCTCCTTCTATTTCTAGAGGCTACCCCATTCCTTGGTTCCTGGCTGCATCACTATAATTTGTTTCCATACCACATTGCCTTCTCTGCCACTGTAGTCAAGTCTCCCTGTGATTCTCTCTTTTAAGGACACTTGGGATTGCTTTTGTCTACTCAGATAAATCCAGGAGAATCACCCTATCTCAAACACTTAATCACATTTACAAATTCTTTTTTGTTATATAAGGTAACATTTACAGTTCCTAGCAATTAGGATGTGGGTATCTTTAGGGTTATTATGTTGGAAATACATGGAAATGTATTTATTCCTTTGGAATTATTCCTAATGTGCAGGTTGGAAAACGCAGTCAGAATTCCATAAAATCTCTGAACTAGTAGGAGTTGAACCTTCTTCATCCCCATCTGTCCTCACTAGCATCAGTAATGATAGGAAAGGCTTCCTTAGGTTTGTGTCAATAATTTATTGAACCTGTACCATCACCAGAAACAAATTTTGTCCAGGAAAGAGTAGATTATTTATTTGTGAATCTTTTCCTAGACAAGCCCTTGGGAGGAATGCTTAAACTACATTAAGAGAATGCTAACATTGATCTTTAAAGCTATTCATTAGTGAGTTCATTATTGGCATGTAACCATCCCCTGATTGAAACAAAAAAACCCTAAATGCTGGGCCAAAGTAGTCAAGCAATAACAAGGACTGAGAGGTAAACTAGACTTTTGGATAACTAGATCCATCGCAGAAGACCATGATTATTCTTTTTTTTTTAGTTAAGCACCAACGAACTATAAGATTTAATTTTGTGGATTGGGTGAGAGATAAAAGATGTTTATTTCATAGACTTGTATACATTAAAGTGAAGTGAGTATTTGAACAGTTGATAAATTATGTATCAAATTAAGATGTATGATAATTAGAAATGATTATTCCAAGAGAAAAATAACTTTTCGTTTCAATAATAGTTTTGTTTTGTTTTGTTTTTAGTTTCTAATTTTTTTAAATATCTTTATTGGAGTATAATTGCTGTACAATGGTGTGTTAGTTTCTGCTTTATAACAAAGTGAATCAGTTATATGGATACATATGTTCCCATATCTCTTCCCTCTTGCATCTCCCTCCCTCCCACCCTCCCTATCCCACCCCTCTAGGTGGTCACAAAGCACCGAACTGATCTCCCTGTGCTATGCGGCTACTTCCCACTAGCTATCTATTTTACGTTTGGTAGTATATATATGTCCATGCCACTCGCTCGCTTTGTCACAGCTTACCATTCCCCATCCCCATATCCTCAAGTCCATTCTCTAGTAGGTCTTTATTCCCGGCTTGCCCCTAGGTTCTTCATGACCTGTTTTTGGTTGTTTGTTTTGTTGTTTTTTTTCTTAGATTCCATATATATGTGTTAGCATATGGTATTTGTTTTTCTCTTTCTGACTTACTTCACTCTGTATGACAGACTCTAGGTCTATCCACCTCACTACAAATAACTCAATTTCATTTCTTTTTATGGCTGAGTAATGTTCCATTGTATATATGTGCCACATCTTCTTTATCCATTCATCTGTTGATGGACACTTAGGTTGCTTCCATGTCCTGGCTATTGTAAATAGAGCTGCAATGAACATTTTGGTACATGACACTTTTTGAATTACGGTTTTCTCAGGGTATATGCCCAGTAGTGGGGTTGCTGGATCATAGGGTAGTTCTATTTGTGTAGCTTTTTAAGGAACCTCCATACTGTTCTCCATAGTGGCTGTATGAATCTACATTCCCACCAACAGTGCAACAGTGTTCCCTTTTCTCCACACTGTCTCCTCAATAATAGTTATTATGCCTAAATTTGCCACACCTCTTTACTCTCTCACATGGACACAGCTTTAGCAAGACCCACTGAACTTTTCCCCAGGTAGAAAGAGGCTTCAGATTCTGTATAAAGTAATTTTTGTAGGTATCTATGCAGGGTCCTATTATAGCACCTACAAAACAACTGCATTGTTGGAACTGTGGGCTGATCAATCAAACACTCACAGCTGTTTTTTAAAAGGGGGCAGAGGATAAAAGAGAAAGAAGGTGGAGGAGGGAGAGAGGAAGGGGTGAAAGGAGGGAGGGAGGAAGGAAGGAAGGAAGGAAAGAAGGAAGGGAGGGGGGGAGAGAAGGAGGAAGGGAGGGAGAAAAAAAAGGAAGTGAGAAAGAGATGCTCCTTATCATATAATTAACTAAATTGGAATCTTCCAAGAACAGAATCACCTGACTCTTTTGAGAAACAATGGCATCTTTAATGACTTTAGGTAGCCAAATCCCCAAAGAAGAAGGCCTTTTACTATTAGGATGGTAGACAACTCTCTCTACTGATTAAGTAGAGGTATGTTTCTTATATTATCCATATGCCAAGTTAATTTTGGAGGTGAATCCAATTAAAACGTTCAGATGAGAGCCCTGAACCAAGATGGCGGAGTAGAAGGACGTGCTCTCACTCCCTCTTGCGGGAACACCAGAATCACAACTAACTGCTGAACAATCATCGACAGGAAGACACTGGAACTCACCAAAAAAATACACCACATCCAAAGACAAAGGAGAAGCCACAATGAGACCGTAGGAGGGGCACAATCACAATAAGATCAAATCCCATAACTGCTGGGTGGGTGAGCCACAAACTGGAGAACACTTATACCCCAGAAGTCCACTCACTGGAATGAAGGTTCTGAGCCCCACATCAGGCTTCCAAACCTGGGGGTCCAGCAACGGGAGGAGGAATTCCTAGAGAATCAGACTTTGAAGGCTAGTGAGATTTGATTGCAGGACTTCAACAGCACTGGGGGAAACAGAGACTTCACTCTTGGAGGGCACACACAAAATAGTGTGCACATTGGGACCCAGGGGAAGGAGCAGTGACCCCATAGGAGACTGAACCAGACTTACCTGCTAGAGTTGGAGGGTCACCTGCAGAGATGGGGGGTGGCTGTGGCTCACCATGGGGACAAAGGCACTGGCAGCAGAAGTTCTGGGAAGTACTCCTTGGTGTGAGCCCTCCCAGAGTCCACCATTAGCCCCACCAAAGAGCTCAGGTAGGCTCCAGTGTTAGGTCACCTCAGGCCAAACAACCAACAGGGAGGGAAGCCACCCCTACTGATCAGCAGACCAGTGGATTAAAGTTTAACTGACCTCTGCCCACCAGAGAAACACCAGCTCTACCCACCACCAGTCCCTCCAATCAGGAAACTTGCACAAGCCTCTTAGATAGCCTCATCCACCAGAGGGAAGACAGCAGAAGCAAAAAGAACTACAATCCTGCAGGCTGTGGAACAAAATCCACATTCACAGAAAGATAGACAAGAAGAAAAGGCAGAGGGCTATGTACCAGATGAAGAAACAAGTAAAACCCCAGAAAAACAAGTAAATGAAGTGGAGATAGGCAACCTTCCAGAAAAATAATTCAGAATAATGATAGTGAAGGTGAACCAGGACCTAGGAAAAAGAATGGAGGCAAAGATCGAGAAGATGCAAGCAATGTTTAACAAAGACCTAGAAGAATTAAAGAACCAAAAAAACAGAGATGCACTATACAATAACTGAAATGAAAACTACACTAGAAGGAATCAATAGGAGAATAACTGAGGCAGAAGAACGTATAAGTGACCTGGAAGATAGAATGGTGTAATTCATTGCTGCAGAACAGAATAAAGAAAAAAGAATGAAAAGAAATTAAGACAGCCTAAGAGACCTCTGAGACAACATTAAACAAAACAACATTCTCATTATAGGGATTCCAGAAGGAGAAGAGAGAGAGAGAGAGGACCCGAGAAAATATTTGAAGAGATTATAGTTGAAAACTTCCCTAACAAGGGGAAGGAAATAGCCATCCAACTCCAGGAAGTGCAGAGAGTCCGATACAGGATAAACCCAAGGAGAAATACGCTGAGACACATAGTACTCAAACTGGCAAAAGTTAAAGACAAAGAAAAATTATTGAAAGCAGCAAGGAAAAAATCACAATTAATGTACAAGGGAACTCCCATAAGGTAAACCGCTGATTCCTCAGCATAAACTCTACAAGCCAGAGGGGAGTGGCATGATATACTGAAAGTGATGAAAGGGAAGAACCTATAACCAAGATTTCTCTACCCAGCAAGGATCTCATTCACATTTGATGGAGAAATCAAAAGATTTACAGACAAGCAAAAGCTAAGAGAATTCAGCACCACCAAACCAGCTCTACAACAAATGCTAAAGGAACTTCTCTAAGTGGGAAACACAAGAGAAGAAAAGGACCTAAAAGAACAAGCCCTAATCAATAAAGAAAATGGTCATGGGAACATACATATTGAATTACCTTAAACATGAATGGATTAAATGCTCCTACCAAAAGACACAGGTTTGCTGAATGGATACAAAAGCAAGACCCATAAATATGTTGTCTACAAAAGACCCACTTCAGACCTAGGGTCACATACAGACTGAAAGTTAGGGGTTGGAAAAAGATATTCCGTGCAAATGAAAATCAAAAGAAAGCTGGAGTAGCAATACTCATATCAGATAAAATACAGTTTAAAATAAAGAATGTTAAAAGAGACAATGAAGGACACTACATAACAATCAAGAGATCAATCCAAGAAGAAGATATAACAATTATAATTATATATGCACCCAACATAGGAGCACGTCAATACATAAGGCAACTGCTAACAGCTCTAAAAGAGGAAAGCAGCCGTAAAAAATTAATAGTTGGGGACTTTAACACCTCACTTACACCAATGGACAGATCATCCAAAATGAAAATAAATAAGGAAACAGAAGCTTTAATGACACAATAGACCAGATAGATTTATTTGATATTTATAGGACATTGAACCAAAAAACAGTAGATTACACTTTCTTCTCAAGTGCTCATGGAACGTTCTGCAGGATAGATCACATCTTGGGTCACAAATCAAGCCTCAGTAAATTTAAGAAAATTGAAATCATATCAAGCATCTTTTCTGACCACAATGCTATGAGATTAGAAATGAATTACAGGGGAAAAAATGTAAAAAACACAAACACATTCAGGCTAAGCAGTACTTTACTAAATAACCAAGAGATCACCAAAGAAATCAAAGAGGAAATCAAAAAATACCTAGAGACAATGACAATGAAAACACGATGATCCAAAACCTCTTGTATACAAAAAAAGCAGTTCTAAGAGGGAAGCTTATAGCTATACAAGCCTACCTCAAGAAACAAGAAAAATCTCAAATAAACAATCTAACCTTACACTTAAAGGAACTAGAGAGAGAAGAACAAACAAAACCCAAAGTTAGCAGAAGGAAAGAAATTATAAAGATCAGAGCAGAAATAAATGGAATAGAAACAAAGAAAACAATTACAAAGATCAATAAAACTAAAAGCTTGTTCTTTGAGAAGATAAACA
>NW_021703768.1:11229548-11243059 GCF_005190385.1 Monodon monoceros | reverse complement strand
ATAAGCCTACCTCAAGAAACAAGAAAAATCTCAAATAAACAATCTAACCTTACACTTAAAGGAACTAGAGAGAGAAGAACAAACAAAACCCAAAGTTAGCAGAAGGAAAGAAATTATAAAGATCAGAGCAGAAATAAATGGAATAGAAACAAAGAAAACAATTACAAAGATCAATAAAACTAAAAGCTTGTTCTTTGAGAAGATAAACAAAATTGATAAACCATTAGCCAGACTCATCAAGAAAAAGAGGGAGAGGACTCAAATCAATAAAATTAGAAATGAAAAAGGAGAAGTTACAACACACACGGCAGAAATACAAAGCATCTTAAGAGACTACTACAAGCAACTCTATGCCAATAAAATGGACAACCTGGAAGAAATGGACTAATTCTTAGAAAGGTATAACCTTCCAAGACTGAACCAGGAAGAAATAGAAAATATGAACAGACAAATCACAAGCACTGACTTTGAAACTGTGATTAAAAATCTTCCCACAAACAAAAGTCCAGGACCCGATGGCTTCACAAGTGAATTCTATCAAACATTTAGAGAAGAGCTAGCACCCATCCTTCACAAACTCTTCCAAAAAATTACAGAGGAAGGAACACTCCCAAACTCATTCTATGAGGCCTCCATCACCCTGATACCAAAACCAGACAAAGATACTACAAAAAAAGAAAATTACAGACCAATATCACTGATGAATATAGATGCAAAAATCCTCAACAAAATACTAGCAAACAGAATCAAAAAACATATTAAAAGGATCATACATCATGATCAAGTGGGATTTATCCCAGGGATAAGGTTTCTTCAGTATACACAAATCAATCAATATGATACACCATATTAACAAACTGAAGAATAAAAACCATAAGATCATCTCAATAGATGCAGAAAAAGCTTTTGACAAAATTCAACACCCATTTATGATAAAAACTCTCCAGAGAGTGGGCATAGATGGAAACTACCTCAACATAATAAAGGCCAGTTACAACAAACCCACAGCAAACATCATTCTCAATGGTGAAAATCTGAAAGCATTTCCTCTAAGATCAGGAACAAGACAAGGATGTCCACTCTTACCACTATTATTCAACATAGTTTTGGAAGTCCTAGCCATGGCAATCAGAGAAGAAAAAGAAATAAAAGGAATACAAATTGGAAAAGAAGAAGTAAAACTGTCACTGTTTGCAGATGACATGATACTATACATAGAGAATCCTAAAGATGCCACCAGAAAACTATAGAGCTAATCAATGAATTTGGTAAAGTTGCAGGATACAAAATTAATGCACAGAAACCTCTTGCATTCCTATATACTAATGATGAAAAATCTGAGAGAGAAATTAAGGAAACACTCCTATTTACCATTGCCACAAAATAATAAAATACCTAGGAATAAACCTACCTAGGGATACAAAAGACCTGTATGCAGAAAACTATAAGACACTGATGAAAGAAATTAAAGATGATACCAATAGATGGAGAGATATACCATGTTCATGTTCTTTGATAAGAAGAATCAATATTGTGAAAATGACTATACTACCCAAAGCAATCTACAGATTCAATGCAATCCTTATCAAATTACCAAAGGCATTTTTTACAGAACTAGAACAAAAAAAAATCTTAAAATTTGTGTGGAGACACAAAAGACCCCGAATAGCCAAAGCAGTCTTGAAGAAAAAATGCAGAACTGGAGGAATCAGACTCCCTGACTTCAGACTATACCACAAAGTTACAGTAATCAAGACAATATAGTACTGGCACAAAAACAGAAATTTAGATCAACGGAACAAGATAGAAAGCCCAGAGATAAAGCCACGCACCTATGGTCAACTAATCTATGACAAAAGAGGCAAGTATATACAATGGAGAAAAGACAGTCTCTTCAATAAGTGGTGCTGGGAAAACTGGACAGCTACATGCAAAAGAATGAAATTAGAACACTACCTAACACCATATACAAAAATAAACTCAAAATGGATTAGAGACCTAAATGTAAGACCGGACACTATAAAATTCTTAGAGGAAAACATAGGAAGAACACTTTTTGACATAAATCACCACAAGATCTTTTTTGATCCACCTCCTAGAGAAATGGAAATAAAAACAAAAATAAACAAATGGGATGTAATGAAACTTAAAAGCTTTTGCATAGCAAAGGAAACCATAAACAAGACAACCCTCAGAATGGGAGAAAATATTTTGCAAACGAATCAACAGACAAAGGTTTAATCTCCAAAATATATAAACAGCTCATGCAGCTCAATATTAAAAAAAAAAAAAACCCAATCCAAAAATGGGCAGAAGACCTAAATAGACATTTCTCCAAATAAAACATACAGATGGCTAAGAAGCACATGAAAAGCTGCTCAACATCACTAATTACTAGAGAAATGCAAATCAAAACTACAATGTGGTATCACCTCACACCAGTTAGAATGGGCACCATCAGAAAATCTACAAACAACAAATGCTGGAAAGGGTGTGGAGGAAAGGGCACACTCTTGCACTGTTGGTGGGAATGTAAATTGATACAGCTACTGTGGAGAACAGTATGGAGGTCCCTTAAAAAACTAAAACTAGAATTACCATATGATCCAGCAATCCCACTACTGGCCATATACCCAGAGAAAACCATAATTCATAAAGACACACGCACCCCAATGTTCATTGCAGCACTATTTACAATAGCCAAGTCACGGAAGCCACCTAAATGCCCATCGACAGACGAATGGATAAAGAAGTTGTTGTACATATATACAATGGAATATTACTCAGCCATAAAAAGGAACGAAATTAGGTCATTTGTTGAGACGTGGATGGATCTAGAGACTGTCATACAGAATGAAATAAGTCAGAAAGAGAAAAAGAAATATCGTATATTAACGCATATATGTGGAACCTAGAAAAATGGTACAGATGAACCACTTCGCAGGGCAGAAATTGAAACACAGGTGTAGAGGACAAATGTATGGACACCAAGGGCGAAAAGTGGTGGGGTGGTGAGGGTGGTGGTGTGCTGAATTGGGCGATTGGGATTGACATGTATACACTGATGTGTATAAAATTGATGACTAATAAGAACCTGCTGTATAAAAAAATAAATAAAATAAAATGGAAAAATAAATGTTCAGATGAATCATTTCCATGCATTTACTATATGAAACCTGGCTCTTTTAACATTGATAAAACAGAAGTATATAATCAAAAGTAAATGATGACACTCTGATTACTTAAAAGTTAAAAAAAAAAGGATAATAATACAGTTCTTCACAGTTAGCATTTTCCCCAGGCACACCAACTTTATGAAATTTTGTAGGCACAACATTAATTTGGAGGCAAACCTTACTGAGTCATTTTTTTTGGCCTACATCTCTATTATTAAATGTTTAGCTTTAATTAATTACAAATAGAAAGTTCCAAGCTACAGCAGAATAATGTGAAATTTATATCATAGCAAAGGTACCACAATGGTCTCAGTGCTCAAAACAACCATATCAAAAAAATATTCATAATATGAAAGTTGTGCTTTAAAAGAAATGAAATATGGAATAATCTTGAAATAAAATGTATATATCAGCTTAACAAAATAGGAAATAATCTTAAAATAAAAAGTACGTATTAAAAAAATTATGGACTCCTAAAGTGTTATAAGTAGATTTATACCCTACTTATGACTTTCTTTCAGTGAATCACTACAAACAACTAAATTCCACACTTAATGTTGAATTTATTACACCTTAATTTAGGAATGGAAAATAGGGCACTTTTTTCTAGAAAACAACAACTTCACAATAAAGATAAGCTGAATTATATTTGTTTTTCCCTTTTATTTCCCCTACTTATGTTGATGAATATTGCAAAGGCATGTGAAGACATATTCTAATCTAATTTCCTTCCCAAAGAGCCTAATATAACCTTCCTTTTATCTTACAGAAATAAGGGTCCCCATGGTTCTTAAGAGCATTAAATTAATTGTTGGTAAAATACTTAGAAGATAAAAAGCCTATCCATGCTAACTATCAATAGTATTTCTATTATAAGTATGACCTTGAAAGATGAAAATTATAGTTCACAATTAAATGTTGAATGTACTTAGCAGCTATAAATACATCAGTGAAGAATCAGATTTTAGATTGAACAAAGAGAAAATGTTTTCTAAATACATTCCATATTCAGCTTGAGAAGTGAACTGTCCTATTTGTATGATATACATATGATATCCTACATGTATATACACACATATAATTTTAGCCATGATCATTAATATTATAATTGTCCAAGGACTGAGGTAAAATACCCAAGCTATAGCTAACCCAACTTGTTATAAAAGTGGGAGGAAAAGGGTATAAATTGCAACAGATATAAAATTAATATAAACTCATCTCTACAAAAATGTTATTTCATAATTTTCTGTAACGGAACTTAAGTACTGTTTTGACCCTTATAGGGTGAAGGAGACATAATTTTGGTCAATTTAGATTCTTCCTATCTGATCAAATTCTGGAAGACCTAACAAATAACTGAGAAGCAGCATGCTATGTGTGTTATAGGCGCATTTTTCTGTTTCTAATCCATCAATCTTGGCACTGTTTGTTATTAACTGACATACGAGGGCTTCTTCTGAGCATGCTTCTTCCTGCTGAATATATCTTACTTTTGAGAAAAGGACACAGAGCTTCCCTGCTCTGGGAATCACAAGACGCCTTTGATTCAACAATTATTTCTAGCAATCCCACGAGATTTTGTTTTGAGAAAAATATTACAAAACACAAAAACACTATAAAAATTTTATGTACCAACAATCCCAAATTTATATTTGTTCACATTTTGTTATATTTTCTTTTTCAAAGTTTTTTATATAAAACATTATAGATAAAGTTCAAGTCATTTAATCCCCAATCACCAGTTTCATTTGCTTTCTGCTTCACAGATTCAAACTTCCCAGTCCAAGCTGATATGCTCACACACAGAAATATAAAAGTAAAAAATATTTATCACTATTTTTGTTTGTACATTGTATAAATGCTATCCTACTATTTGCATCATTCTGCAACTTACCTGTTTTTACTAAATATATTTCTGCTGCATACCATGCATTACAGATGACCCTTGAACAGCATGAGTTTGAATTGCGTGGGTCCACTTATATGTAGATTTTTTTCAGTAGTAAATACCATAGTACTACATGGTCTGTTTTTGTTCAATCCTTGGATGCCAAACCATGGATACAGAGGGCAGACTATAAATTATACAAAGACTTTGAACTACATGAAGGGTGGGCATCCCTAAATCTCCCACCGTGTTGTTCAAGTGTCAACTGTGTGTATTCACTTCTGTTAACTACTATTCAGTCTTCCCTCATATTAAGAGGGCAACATTTGGATATCTGTATCTTTTTCCATATTAATGGTCATTTTTTTGTTATTGTTATTACAAGCAACTTTGTAATCATGCCACATACAGAAGTTTTATTTGGTTTAACTCAAATATATCAGGCTTTTCCTTTAAAGTTTATGCTTTACATTCTGCATTTAGGAAGTCGTTTTCAGCCTTGCAATAAAAAACATATTTTCCTATATTTTCTTTGAGATATTTTAAATGTAGCTATTGTTACAGTTTGGACTTTTTATGGGTTAAATAGAAATCTTGTTTACTTTTTTCCATGTACAGAGCAAATTATTCCAATACCAGTTGTTGAATAGGTAATCTTTTCCCACTGTTTTGTAAAACTACATCTGTCATAAGTACAGTTCACATATATATATGGATTTCTTTCTAGTTTATATTTGATTAATACATTTGTCTATATGTTTTTTGAATCCATTGTATTTCAGCCATTACAGCTGTACAATTTGCCTTGATATTTGAAATAACAACATACATGTAGAAGAATTCCCTCTGAAAAGAACCTGAGAACTGACTGAACAGCTTACTCCACAACAAAGGATAAAGGGCCATATCAAGACAGGTAGGAGAGACACTGACTAACGCTCCCCCACCCCGGCCACTAGTGGGTTGACACACAAGCAGGAAGGTTCTCAGAAATACAGAACTTCTCCCTAAGGAGTAAGGGGTTTGTGCCTCACATGCAGCATCCCAACCCTCAGGACTTGCACATGTGAGATGAGCCCTAAAAATGTCTGGCTTTGAAAACCAACAGAGCTATGTTCAGGAAAACCATAGAGCAAAAGGGAATGAAGATTCTGATCTTAAAGAGCTTGCACACAGACTCATTTTACCTTGCACCCAGTGCAAAAGTAGCAGTTTGACAAGAACCAAGTCCATACATGAAGGAGATCCATTTACTAATCTTAAAGGACCTGCCAGAGGGGCAAAAGCCTGTTGAGACCTTCTCCAGGAATGGAGACACTGGCAGGCATTATTTTTATGTTCTCCCTCTGCCTTGCTAGTGCCAGCACTGCAGGTGCTACCTCTGCACTCTCACCCTAACCTGCTAACACCTCCTTCTCCATGTTGCTGTCTTGACCCACCAGAGGTAGCAGGTAAGCACCCCACTCCATGCATCACCCCTGTGACCATTCCAACAGCAGCATAAGCCCTGGCTCCCATGGTCCCCCGAAACCAACATGTATGCACCGCCCACACAGGGAACACCCATGAGCAGTGGGATCTGGTGGCAGGGAAGGAATGCATTTCTGGCCCCTGCAGGTCTGAAACAATCAGAGAGACAGTTCAAGAGGCAACCAAGAGCTCAGGCAAATTTAAATCATAAGGTCCATTGCCCACACAGGCCATCCATTCAAGACTAGGAGATGTAACTATTTTGCCTAACAAATTCAAACAAATACAGAGAGTCAAGCAAAATGATGAAACAGAGGAATGTTTAAAACAAAAGAACAAGATAACCCCCTAAATAAAAACCTTAATGAAATGAAAATAAGTAATTTACCAGATAAAGAGTTTAAAGTAATGGTCATAACAATGCTCACCAAACTTGGGAGAAGAATGAACACAGAGAGAACTACAACAAAGGGATAAAAACTATAAGAAAGTATCAAACAGAAGTCACATAGCTGAATAATACAACAACTGAATTGAAAAATACAGTACAGGGGTTCAATAGCAGCTTAGATGAAGCAGTGAACAAATCAGCAACCTGGAATATTGGGCAATGGAACTCACCCAAACAGAGCAGAAAAAAGAAATTTAAAAAGTGAAGATAGCTTGAGTGACCTATGGGACAACATCAGTTAGAATAACATTTGCATTCTATGGGCCCCAGAAGGAGAAGAGAAAGAGAAAGGGGCAGAAAACTAATATGAAGATATAATGGCAGAAAACTTCCCTAACCTAGGAAAGCAAACAGACATCCAGATTCAGGAAGCCCAGAGAGTTCCAAAGAAGAGGAATCCAAAGAAAACCACACATTATAATTAATATGTCAAAAGTTAACGATAAAAAAGGAACCTTAAAACTATCAAGAGCAAAACAATTTGTTATTTATAAGGGAACCCCCATAAGACTATTAACAGATATTACAGCAGAACATTTGCAGGCCACAAGGGAGTGGCATATGCTGAAAGAAAAAAAATTCTAACCAAGAATACTCTACCAGTAAGATTATCATTCAAAATTGAAGGAGAGATGAAGTTTTCCAGACAAGCAAAAGCTAATGTTCATCACTACTAAACCAGCCCTACAAGATATGTCAAAGGAACTTCTTAAGCTGAAAAGAAAGGCACTAATTAGTAACAAGAAAACATGTGAAAGTAAAAATCTCACTAGTTAAGCTGAATATATGGTAAAAGAAGTAGATAAAACACTTATAAAGCTAGTATGAAGGTTAAAAGACAAAAGTAGTAAAAGTAACTATTATTACAATGATTAGTTAAGGGACACACAAAATAAAAAAATGTAAAATGTGACATCAAAAACATAAAACTTACTGAAGGGGAGTAAAAATGCAGAGTGTTAGAATGCATTCAAACTTAACTTGCTATCAACTTAAAATAAACTGTTATATATATTATTGTATCATTACCCAGATACAAAAACCAGACAAGGACACCACAAAAAAAGAAAATTGCAGACTAATATCTCTGATGAACATAAATGTGAAAATCCTTAACAAAATATTAGTAAATCAAATTCAACAATACATTAAAAGAATTATACACCATGATCAAGTGGGGTTTATTCCAGTTATGCAAGGATGGTTCAGCATGCACAAATCAATGAATGTGAGACACCACGTTAACAAAATGAAGGATAAAAATCACATGATAATCTCATTAGATGCAGAAAAAGTATTTGACAAAATTCAACATACTTTTATGATAAAAACTGTCAACAAAGTGGAAATAGACAGGAGATACCTCAGCATAATAAAGGTCACATATGACAAGCCAATAGCTAATATCATACTTAACAGCAAAAAGCTGAAAGCTTTTCCTTTAAGTCCAAGGACAAAACAAGGATGCTGACTCTTGCCACTTTTATTCAACACAGCATTAGAAGTCCTAGCCAGAGCAATTAGGCAAGAAAAAGAAATAAAAGGCATCCAAAATGGAAAGAAAGAAATAAAACTATCACTATTTTTGGACATGATACTATATATAGAAAACTCTAAAGACCCCACCAAAAAAAACCTGTTAGGGCTAATAAAAAATTCAGCAAAGTTGCAAGGCACAAAATCAATATAAAAAGAAGTCTGTTGTGTTTTTACACACTAATAACAAACTATCAAAGAGAGAAATTAAGAAAACAATCCCATTTACTGTTATTTTTTCCAGCCCCCTCATTCTTGTTTTTTTTTTGAATTTTATTTTGTTTATTTTTTTATACAGCAGCTTCTTATTAGTTATCCATTTTATACATATTAGTGTATACATGTCAATCCCAATCTCCCAATTCATCCCACCACCACCACCACCACCACTTCCCATTTACTATTGCATCAATAAAAACAAAATACCTAGGAATAAATTTAATCAAGGAGGTTAAAGATCTGTGCACTGAAAACCATAAGACACTGATGGAAGGATCTAACTCCAAAGACAATGGCAACAAAAGCAAAGATAAACAAATGGGACTACATCAAACTAAAAAGTTTCTGCACAGAAAAGAAACCATCAACAAAATAAAAAGGCAACCCACAGAATGGAAGAAGTTATTTGCAAATTATATATCCCAAAAGGGGGTAATATCCAAAATATACAAAGAACTCAAACAGCTCAATAACAAACAAACAAACAAAAAACAAATCAAACAATCTGATTTAAAAATAGGAAGAGGAACTGAAGAGACATTTTTCCAAAGAAGACATACAGATGGCCAAGAGACACATGAAAAGATGCGTATCAGAGAAGTGCAAATCAAAACCACAATGAGATATCACCTCACACCTGTCAGAATGGTTATTATCAAAAGGGAAAGAAATAACAAGTGTTGGTGAGGATGTGGAGAAAAGGAACCCTCATGCCCTGTTGGTGGGAATGTAAATTGGTGAAGCCACTGTGGAAAACAGTATGGAGGTGCCTCAAAACATTAAAAACAGAACTACCATATGATCCAGCACTTCCACTTCTGGGTATTTATCTGAAGAAAACAAAAACACTCATTCAAATAGATTTATGCACCCCTATGTTCATTGCAGCCTATTTACAAAAGCCAAGATATGAAAACAAACTAAGTGCCCATCCGTGGATGGTTGGATAAAGATGTGGTGTGTATATTTATACACAAGAATACAACTCAGCCATAATAAAAAATGAAATCTTGCCGTTTGCAACAACACAGCAGACTTTCAGGCATCATGTTTCATGAACTAAGTCGGACAGAGGAAGACAAATACCCTATGATCTGACTTATATGTGGATCTAAAACAAAACAAAAACAAAAGAACAAACAAAACAAAACTCATAGATACAGATAACAGATTGGTGTTTGCCAGAGGGAAGTGGGGCTGCGGGTAGGAAAAATGAATAAAAAGGTTCCAGAGGTACAGACTTCCAGTTATAAAATGTCATAGGGATGTAATGTATAGCATGATGACTACAGTCAACAATGCTGTGCTGCAAATTTGAAAGTTGCTAAGAAAGTAAATCTTAAAAATTCTCATCACAAGAAAAAGAATATGTAACTTTGTATGGTGACAAGTGATAACTAGATTCCGTGTGCTGATCATTTGCAATATATACAAACATCAAATCATTATGGTGCACACTTAAAGCTAATATAATGTTGTATGTCAATTACACTTCCATAAAAACATTAGAAAAAATTAAATTAAATTAAATGTTAATACTACTTAAAATGCATGTCAATAGCCATTTAATACATTTCACTGATTTAGTTTAATTGTACATATTCCCCAAAGTGTTGTGTCTTAGGCTTTGTTCCAGATCATGGAAGATTTAATGTACAAACAAATATACTGCCTGTCTAAAATTTTGTGCTAAAATAACATACTGTTTCAGATGGCCTAGTTATAGAACTGCAGTGATAATAGATAAAAAGAGACTTTTGAGTCTTAAAAACTTATGTTATCAAGCCTCTCAATGTTATGCTTCAAGAATGGAAATATGACACCTTTTGAATTCTGATTTCTCTTTCCATAAGTATGTAAACAATTTATTAAAATATGCTCATATAGAATTGCATTTTTAAAACACAATGTGTAAGGAATTCATCAAAGTGACACACATTTCAATGTTGAACACTGAATATCCAAAACGTATTTTATTTTGTGTTATAAAACATCAGTGTCTTAAATATGCTAAATTGCTTTTGAGATGCTTCAATGATCTTGAGAGTATCACCTACCGTGCTAAATCAATCAATCTCTAGGGAATAAAACTCTAATTCTCCTTTAAGTATAAATGTGATGATATTGGTCAAAATAAGATTTCCATGTACATGAATTTAGATTATAACTCCCTTCTAAGATTTTTAAATAGTGATGTTAACATGGAAATGAATAGCATGCTCAAAAGTATTTTCTGCATGTGAGACAATGGTTAAATTAATTACCGAGACAAGTTTAATATTATCTGAAATTATAATACGTAGCAAAAATATATTTATTATTTAATTAGTGTCTAAATAATACAAGTTCAAATTCCATTGGCTTGTTCAAATGTGTTTTTTCATCTTTATCTTCTTTTCCCTTTTATGTACTCTAGCAAACCTACAATCAGTCGAAATATTAATCATCTTAGGACAATTCCCTGTAACTTCATACCTGTGTTTATTTGCTGCAGCTCTTCCCTCCACCAAAAATACTTTTCTCTTTCCCAATGTTTCCCAGACAGGCTCTGCCCATGGATGTCATATCATCCTCTGAAAATCCACTACATTTATTAATATTTATAAAGCAACTTTACCAGAATTACTTACTTGTAACCTACTTGAGGTCAGGTTTTAGTGAACAGGAGATATATTTTTAAATTTTATTTTAGAAAATTATAATATCAAGTAGGAACTTCCTCCACACACACAAGATATTCAGGCTTCTTTCGGTTCCATCATTTGGTGCTTTTGTTCTCACTCTGCACACTTTCCGGATTTTAACTGATTCCCCAGTTGTCCTTCTCCAATTCATCCCTGACATTTCCCAAGAGCCCCAGATCCACATGTTTGCCTGGTTGTTGAAGAATTCCACACTAATATTCCAGGAGCAACACAAACTTAACATGCCTCAGTCTAAGTTCACTATTCTTTACCCATATAATTACTAATGTTGGTGGTACCATTGTGGTTTCAGTAACCAAAGCCCAAAACTTGGACGTCTTTCTAAAGGCTTCACCTTCCCAACCTTCCCATTCACCACCAAAACCTCTGGATTTTCCTTCATGTCTGATTATCTCGTATCTATTCTTTCTATTTCGTCATCACTACTGCCACTGCTTAGCTCAGGATCACAGTGTGTGTTTTTAAGGTGACTGCGGTAACTCTGTCCTTCATTTTCATCCTCATTTCACTCTACTCCAATCCATCCTACAGACTGTTTTCATTTCAACCTATTTCTAAGATGCCAATCTGTTATTTAAGAGATCTGCTTCAAACTCTCCATGAACTTTCTGTTTCCCTCAGAAAATATTTAACCTCTAACTATTATGCATGACTCTTCAAAATCTGACTTCTTGTTTTTGCTAAATACTTTCTCAAAATCACTTACTAAAAGCAGTAATTTTCTCAACATTTTGTAATATGCTTTGACAGAATTTAGAGTATAGGATAAAAATCATGTTCTCTTTCAAGGGTGTGGAGTCAAAGTCATCTGTGTTGTTGATTAAGGACAATTCCTTGTATAGTAAATGTCACAAGGAAGTAGAGTTAATAAGGTTGAAATTATTTTACCAATACTCAACCATGATACCCTCCTCAAGTAGGGGGATAGAGGGATAACATTTCTGGGTTCATACCAACTGAACAAATGACTAAAATCTCTAAGGTTTCACACCTGACATCACTACTTAGAGCACTGGGTACAGAAAACTTTCCAGTAAGTGTTACCTATCAAGAGACCTGGGACTAGAACAATCTCATTAATGATCTCATTTAAGTTCTGTTGTTGTTCACTGCAGCTCTAAGAGGAAGTCACCTGTGTAATTTACTTGACAACTATAAAAATGTACTTAGACTAGACATAAAGTAAGAAATGTGGAGGTAATTTTTACAGTGCTGTTCATTTGGGGTTGATTTTAATGTATTCTCGCTGAAAATATTTAAAGTCATTTACTGAAGACATTCCTCTTTTATCAGTATATACAATAGCATTTAACTTTCTAATCCAGATAAAACTGGGATATACAACCACATGACCCTAAGCCATTTCAAATGACAAAGATGTATACCAAGAAGAATGTAGAAGAGAGGAAATATTATAACCTTGAGATAATAAAGAAATATATCTATTTATCCTCCTGTCTGCAAACAATGATAATTTATTTCCTTATAATACAAGGACATGAAAAAGAAGGAAATTTATAACCAAAATTACAATATCTGTGTAGCAAGACTGCCAAGGTCACTGAAATTATGGGTGAGGGATGGAGGACTAAAGCGAGGATCCCTGGCTTGTGGAATCCAGTAGAATCTCAGAGAAAAGAGTTCTCCAGTAGATGGCCTCATCTGAAGGACAAAAGCAAAGACCTTTTGTTTGAAACAGGTTGAGTATACCAGGAATGCCCGTGGGAGCTACCCAGAACCCAGTTGGATGGTGTGACATGTTTAGGGAGGTTGGTAAGAGGACAGAAACCTCGGAGCAAGCCCACTGTGCAAGACACAGAGCAAGCAGGCCCCCATGCGGTGGTGAATAGTATTGCACTTCTTATCTTGGTTGACTGAGATTTCTCTCACTTCCTTTGTTCACTCAACACATACTTACTGGAAAGTGTATTGTGTGCCAAGCCTTAGTCTTTTGAGCAACATGAATAGACACTGCAGACAAATATCTTTGCCTAACTGATCTATCTCTCTCCCCTACACACACACACACACACACACACACACACACACACACACACACACACACA
>NW_021703768.1:11131118-11229538 GCF_005190385.1 Monodon monoceros | reverse complement strand
ACACACACACACACACACACACACACACACACACACACACACACACAGTCATACTGGGTTTTAATGAAAGGCTTGGAATCTTCCTGCAAGCATTCCTGTGCATTATTATTCTTTAAATATCTGTTCCAATAAGAACCCTCATTCATATACAAATCATGAAGCAGGAAGTAGAACAAGAGCTCTATGAATATGCTGTAAGGGAAAAATGATATTGAACAGAAATAAATAAAAATCAAGGCACTTTTTAGGGGAAAAAACCCCACACTTTGTCATGGAGCCAAAAAGAGTGATTAATAAATTCTTCATGGAGTCAAAAAATATGATAAAAATGACCTCTGTAAGTAGAGCTCAAGGCAAATATTCAAGAAGATAATTATAAAACAATATAAAGGGATTTTAAAATAAGCAGACAGAGCTCAGGAAAGAAGTCTAATTGAAATATAAAAACATCAGAAAACTTTTGGCCACTTTGGAGGTAGTGACAAGGAGAATGGCTACATCAGTTTAAAAAGACGTGGCAGGGCTTCCCTGATGGTGCAGTGGTTGGAAGTCCACCTGCCAGTGTGGAGGACACAGGTTCGATCCCTGGTCCGGGAGGATCCCACATGCCATGGAGCAACTGTGCCTGTGTGCCACAGCAGCTGAGCCTGTGCTCTAGAGCCCACGAGCCACAACTACTGAAGCCCATGTGCCACAACT
The DNA here is from genome assembly GCF_005190385.1 of Monodon monoceros. Lineage (NCBI taxonomy): Eukaryota > Metazoa > Chordata > Mammalia > Artiodactyla > Monodontidae > Monodon > Monodon monoceros. Next base: position 11,228,839 of record NW_021703768.1, on the reverse strand, counting down.
ACTGAGCCTGCGCTCTAGAGCCCGCAAAACACAACTACTGAGCCCGTGTGCCACAACTGCTGAGCCCACGTGCTACAGCTACTGAGCCTGTGAGCCACAACTACTGAAGCCCATGCGCCTAGAGCCTGTGCTCCGTAACAAGAGAAGCCACTGCAATGAGAAGCCTGTGTGATGCAGTGAAGAGTAGCCCCCGCTCGCCACAACTAGAGAAAGCCCGCGCACAGCAATGAAGATCCAATGCAGTCAAAAATAAATAAATAAACTTATTAAAAAAAAAATTTTTAACCCAAAAAAAGCTGAAAAATCTGCAAAAGGATAAAAATCAGACTGACTCCAGGCTTCTCTGCACCATTCCCAACAGTACAAAACAGTGGAGTATTTATGACTACAGTTAAAAATAAAAAGAATGTCTCATGAATTTTCTATATTTCTAAATTGCGGCTAGAAATCTTAAAATATTTGGCAAAAGACAAATATTTCCAGGCATGCATTATCCCAGAAACTATGGTTACCAGGAGTAATTTTTTAATATTCCCCAAGCAAGGAAAATGTAGAAATATGTTTTTAAAGAACTGACAGTAAATTCGGATCTACTTCATTGTAATAGTTAGGCATCACTAAGGGAATTATGAATATAAGACAGAAAGTAGATGTTATAAACCACAACAATGTAAATGTAACAACATAACTAAAAGAGTTTTAGAAGGAAAAGAGTGTGAGAGAGTGAGCATCTAAGATTGTGGCTTTCCAGCATGAAAACAAAAATAAAACCAAACAAACCAGTGAAAAGGAACCTACGCTGAGTTCATGCAACTCAGCTAAAGAAATCATTCTAATCCTTGAACCTGTATTCTAGAAACATCGAGATACTTTTTGTCATTAATAAAAAGAAAACACGCATTACCATTTAATGTTTCTGTAATTTTACACATATATGAAATCCCATTTATTGGAATATTGAATCCACAAATTTTTGGCTGATGTATATTTCATCATTCCTTAGTAATCTTCTGCCGTATCATCTGTTGTGTGACATTTTTCCTAAGTCCCTTTAAAGATAGCAGTAGTCACTTTTTCCACTCTAAAGGCACATACAATTTTATTGTTTTACTTATCATACTATATTTTAAAATACACTTAGACATTTCTCCCTTGTTAAATTCATTCATTCTATTCTATACCAGACACAGACTCAGATGCTTCACACAGAGCAGTGAAGAGCCCACCACTCTCCACCCTGAAACTCACATGCTACTGATTATGAGAGCCTTTCAGAAGCATCCATGTGATATTCTTCTTGGCATCTGTAATACCAGCCCATTCATATGAAAAAGGCAGAAGGGGTGAACAACGAGAATCTTATCACTTAATAACATAAATGTCAATTCCTGTTCATCACACTGTTACATGTTTATGAAACAGAGGGTATCTATTTAGCACTTAATCTATTAATATATTATTTAGTATCTATTTAATATTTATTATCACCTTGTCATATGTCATATATTAAATTATTTAAGCAAATGTATATTATAGCAAAGAAGATAGGAGATATATATATGTATATATGTAGTCTGTCGTCTTATATTTTTTATATTATTTTTCCAAAGTACTTACAATCTGAATAGATAATAAACAATAAGTATGGAAACACTAAACGATAAAGAGAAGCTAAGTTCTGTAGCAAACTGCTGGAAATACAATGTAGCTGAAAATACAGTTTTATGACATAAATTTTTTCACTCAAACTGGCATATTTAATCACTTAGGGATTTTCTGTGGATCGGCACTGCCCTTGTTACACCTCTCCTGTTTGCCATTTAGACATTTCTTACTTTCTCAACTCCTCGAGGACAGAGGTACTTGGAGAGGTGGGGACACACCTTTACTTGCCAGCAGCTCTAGTTGAAGGTTAGGAGGTAAAGACATATAATATACTGACCTAAATGTGACCTTTTGTGACATTACTACTCAAATTGTAGTTATGATGCAGATTCACAAGGGAATTACTTGTGAATTTCAATTCATTCTACTCTCATACCTCATTATCTTGGATAATTAGAGTTAGCTGTGTTTTGTGTAGAGAACATAATAGATATTAACAGAATTTGAAACGTTATATAATACTGCATTTATTAATATCTGGAAACATTTTGTTGTCCTTTACATATATTTTTTAAATATACCAATAGTGTTTAACTCTCCATATTATGTAGAAAATTATGTTTCACAAAATGAAGGGTTGGGAAGAACAAATTGTTCAGTGAGATGAAGACAAAGTGAACTACCATTTATTTAAGACTCACATAACAAATTTTATTCAGCTCTTCCTGGATACCACACACTCTTCTGTAACATATGGATACAGCTGCGGACAAGAGAAAAAGGCTCTTCAGTTATGAAACTGACATCCTGGTGGAAACAACATATGTAGATGTAGTGAAGCCTCTCCCAGAAGGTAGCATTGGAATGAAGAGCAGAAATTCTGGATGAGATGAAGGAAAAGACAGAGTTATTGTTATCTGAATCATAACTACAATTTGAGTAGTGAAAAAAATTATAATTACCTAAAATATCAATGAATATTAGAGAACATATGGTGGTGGTAACTAATCAAATATTTAATAGAACATAATGTACAGAATTAGCTCTTTGCACAATGAAATATTTCCTACAACTATATAAAAATATTACACAAAGCCAGAAAATACCTATTTATGAGATATGTACTTTTATAAAATGTTAATTAGGGAACAAAATGTAGATGTGATCAAATTATATAGGTTTTATTCAGCTTTTATGGGGATGAAAAAGAAAACTTTAAAATTTTAAAGGAGGATAGATGAACTTATAACAAATATGGGTATAGCACAAATTTACAATGTCTCTTAGAACAAAACCCAAAACAAATAAATATTGCTTGTAAGTAAAACTGTGCTTTCTGCTTAGATAATCATAGCTAACAAGCCTGGAATGCTTAATATGTCCTAGGTATCGTTCCATGTTACAGGTACCACCTCCTTCAGTCTTTATAAACTCTAAGATTGGTTATTATCTTATTCTCATTTTATATGGGAAAATTGAGGATGAATTAACATTTGCAACTTGCTCATGGGAAAACAGCTACTAAGTGGAACAGAGATATTAACCAAGGCAGTCTGACCCAAGAACCACTCGCCCACCATTACATATTGCCTAGAGGTAATGCAATTTTATATCCCAGGGAACATCAGCTATCCCATTATTAATAGTGTCCCACTTAACCCTCAAAATTGCACCGATTTGGACAATATACAATATGTTTACTATAACTAGAGGTCTTTCTCCAGACACATGGATTAATAAAAAACATATACCCCATAGGACTGGGACTTGTCTTAATCACTGAGGATTACTGCATGCCTAGAACCGTGCCTTACATACAGAAAGAGCAGGAACAAAAACAACAACGAAAAAAAATGGTTTAATTAGCAAGTTCTGTCCTTAAAAATATCCTCAGATTAGAGGCAATTATAAAGTGCATTAAAATACAGCGTAAACTTATGGTTTTATACTCAACATTAATTCGGTAAAAACAGTTCTGTGTATGTGCACTTATATGTGTGGATGTGTGTGTGTGTGTGTGTTTCTTTATATGGGACAGAAGAAATTCAATATTGCCCTATTACTCCTTTTTTTAAAATCTGGTTTAATATAGGATTATGTTTTAACTAATCTGGAGTATTAGATGTATTTCAGTCCAACCATCTTAATTATGATCTCTCTCAACTGAAATTTCGGTTAATACTGATTGGCAATGACTTTGAGAATCAAGGGTACTGCCCTTCCCTGTGACCAATTGAGTTTAAATGTCTTAACATGAGATGAATCTTGAATAATGATGGAGTAACAAGTATAAAAGCTCTTCATAAGAATTATTTTAGACAATAGAGGAATTATTTTCTTTTACAACCAGAATCAGTACTTTGTGCTCTATTACACCACTTTGTAAAACTAGAGGGTTTGGGAATTTTTTGTTCGTTTGTTTCTTTCCTCATTTATGTACATTAGAATAATGAAAGCATTTAGAACAGCTGAAGGTAATAAGAAAAAGAAGTAGCAGAATTGTTTAATCTTAAAAGATTAATAAAAATTCAGAATCAAACCAAATTTTAAGAATTATGTTTTCTTAAAATTGGTGGTGCTGCTTATAAACCAACAAATCTGTTCTTCATCTAATAGGATACTCTGAAATTGACACACATAGAAATATTACTGGGTGCTTACACATTTATGATTGCTCTTGACAATTTACCCTTTTATCATTATCCGTCCAATTTTCCATTTTGTTATTTACATTTATTTGCCACCTTCTGTGTACTGGGCACTGTGTTGGTTGCTGAAATTTTAAAAATAAGTTAAAAGTCAGTCTTTCAAAAAATCCATGATATAGACGTGGAGGAAAACAGCCAAACTGACCATCAAAATTTGGTGTCAAAAGTTCTTTATTTTAAATTATACATTGTGTAATATGAGAGCACAGAGAAAAATGCTCTTTACAGAGGAATTAACACTTGAACAATCTGTACAATGGGTAGTATAGATATTTTCACCAAGAAGAAGAAAGGCCACCCTAGGCTTAGAGATATCACTGTATCTTACCAAATAAATGAAATGATGGATGAAAGAATCTCTCTCACAATTAATAAAAGACAATGCAACCTAATTTCCAAGAGAGGTTGTGTCTGCCTTCTCATGTGGGGTTTCAATTTATGTCTAACGAACTGCAGAAGCATATTGTGAGTTTCATTGCTTGAAAAAGAAAGTGATGAATATCATGTCGAGAATTTGTGCCTGTCTACAGGCAATTATAAACTAGGCAGTAAAAACCAAAACCATCCATCACCCCAAACCATCCATCACCTGTCTCATCATTAAGATAGCTTAATTTCCATAATCACCAAATTGCATAATCACTTCTCAATGCATAATTATTAAAGGGAGTTAACCATTGCATAGGCAAAGTGTCTGGATCATCAGTTCCAAGCATTTCAATGCCTTAAAAGTGAAGCCAATGGCTGTGTCACTTAGGCAGCAGCATGTTTCTAGAAAGAATTAGCAAATTAAGTGGAAAGCATGATATCTACGTATTATAGATTGTATGGGTTTTTGTAAGCTCCAAGTTCATACATTTAGGTTATTTTACAAGTCACTTCCTCCTTTCATGACCATTAAAATCTACTGAACTAATCATTCTACAAATCCCTGGAAATCCATAGTTCTCACCTAGATGAAAATTTATGTAAACTCATCTTTCAGAAGTTAAAGGTAGTAATAAAATATAAAACCTATACATCTTTGAAAATTTAGGGTGTATATGAACATGATTATTAAAAAAGATTTGTGATATTACTGTGCTCAAATAAATATACACTGCATCATACACCTAATGTGCCCATTTCCTTTTATCATGGGATCACAGAAGATCCTTAAACTTTAAAAATACGATGTTCAACACGTGACAGTTTATAGCCATTACTTTGCAGAACATCAGTAAGTTCTTAGGTTTCTAATCAAGACTGTCATTTCCCGCTGACTTCTGATGCTCTCTGAGGAAGAAAAAATTATTTTCCCTCTTGATTTATTCTGCCTGTCTAATATGCAACCCTAACTGAATTTTTATGAGGCTTCTTTCAACATACATTGGTACAGTGGATGGTGAGCTGATGTTTAGACTAATAATTTTTTGTGTGGGTTTATACAAAATTATTGGGTTCTAGAGATTTCCTTTTGGTAAAATACTGAAACATAATGTTCTGTATAATAATTGGGAGTGGGAGAGAGATATTATGGGAATTGGTTTAAATTAAATACATCAGCTAAGGAATGCTGTAAAATTCATGTTCTTTCTCAGTGTTGTGAAAACTTCTTACAAACCCATAGATAACATCTGGATGTACCAACCCTAATTAAACAAACACGGCAGGAAAAGATCTCCTTACTGCTAACCCATCTGACACCTGCAAATTCCTCATTAAACCATACATACCAATGAGAAGAAGGTTTTAGACATTAGCAAAGCCTATCTCTACCCTTCACTGCCAAACTTAACAAAAGTCAGTGAAATGAGAAATCGACTTTGTGTTTAAATGTAGACTCTCAACTCCCTTGTTTTACTTTTAAAAGTTAGTGCTAACTTCTAATCTTTTAATGTCTAATCCTTTAAAATACACCACATTTTGCATACTAATTTGACGATGAACCTGTTAAATTCAGTATGTAACTTTATATTTGAACGTACACTATTTTAGGCTTTGTGTTTTAATAAAATCTGAAATAAGGCCAATAATTTCTCCCTTTAGGAATGTGTTATCTCTTCCTCAAGAAAAATAATCCAAAAAGGGCTCCACGTAACTCTATACTTGAGAATATCCCTTAGGTGTTTTATTGACAAACAAGATTTGGTAAACACTACATTCTTTATCTATCTTGAATGGTCATGTTTCATATGAACATATTAAAGTCTCTTAGAATTGCTGCAGTAAAGACTTGTTTTCATTGATGATGGAACATTTTTTCCCACTAAAATTCCTGTTAAAAAGATAAACTCTGGTACAACCTATCCTGGAATATTCACCGATCTCAATTTCATTTAGTATTTGCAAAGAAGCATCTCATATAGTAAAGATAAATAGCCCCTTATGTGATACCAAGTTCCTGTCCACTGAAAGGACTGGCATGCCTAGGATGATAAGCTGAGAAATCATGAAATGTCCACCATCTGGCAGCTGGAAAACTGGAATGAAAGGTCTGAATCAAAACAGGCCATGTTTTTCAACTCCTAACCCCTCTTATCTTCCAACTTTAAAAAAAAGTGGAAAATGCCCTTTATTCAAATGTAATGTTAAGTAGGTTCCTCTCTAAATAACCATTCAGCCAAGTGGAAAAGCCTATCAGGACTACTAGAATGCTATCATTTCCATGAATTTGTTGGGTTGAAAAACTGCAGAAGTCTCCTCTGGAGCTGCTTCCTTTATTCCACAGATGACACAATAATCCGTCTTAGTAATTCTTGCACTGTCCTTTTTGTCATGCCATCACAGGACTTCCTTTGATGGAGCACCATGGGATTAAAGATTAACATACAAATTATTTTTTTTAATTTTATTGATTCTTTTCTCTTCTATTGGGTATAATGTACAGATTTGAAGTGTACCATTGAGTTCTGACAAATTAATACACTCATATGAATGACACTCCTATAAAGATCAATGCACTCATATGAGTGACACTCCTATAAAGGTTAAAAGTTCTTTTTGGCCTTGCCAGGGGCCCCCATGACCACCCCACACACGTGGTTTAGTGATTGCTAGGAGGATCCCAGGACTCAGCATATAGTTGTACTCACAGCAGCAAAAGGATACAAAGCAAAACCAGAGAAGGGAAAAGGCACACACAGTGAAGACCTGAGGAAACCAGGTGAGAGCTTTCAAGAGTCATCAATCAGTAGAGTCACACAGAATGAGCTTCATTCCCCCAGCAGCAAGCTATGACGACACATGTGGAATGCTGTCAACCAAGGGGGCTCCCTGGAGACTCAGCACCCATGGTTTTTATTGGGGTTGATCACATAGACACAATAGGTCATACACAATGTATGAACATTTCAGACTCTGAGAAAGAAAGCAGATGTTCAGAATCAACCAATTCTTTGCATAAACAGTTTAGTCTAAGGAACCATTCTTATCAGAGAGTGGTGGGAACCCTTCCAAAATACAAATTCCCAGATGCAAGTCAAAGGCCAATCTTGCAAGCAGGCCTTGCTAAAGTCTCAGGATTGCTATGCTAACTCTTTTATGCATGTGTGTCCATTGCCCGTCAATCCTTCAAGAAATCACAGATCTATTTTCCAGCAAAATAAATTAGTTTTGCCCATTCTATAAATTCATGTCAATGGAATCACATAGAATAGCAAAATGTTATTTAACCATTTAATTTTCATGCATAATTCATAGTTCTAAAATACTTAGGGTTTGATTTAGTCTGCATTTTAAATTGCAATATTTTATATCTCAGGAACCAGGGCCCTCTGCAGCTCCTGGCTCACCTTTACACAGCTTGGCCCCTCGAAAGGAAAATGAAGTCTCCAGTCAAGTGCCCATTTGAAAACCTCAGGTTTCTTAGTCTATTTGAGCTGCTATAACAAAACATCATAGACCAGGTGGCTTATAAAGAACAGAAATTGATCTCTTACAGTTCTGGAGGCTGGAAGTCCAAGATTGAGGCACCAGGATGGTCACATTCTGATGAAGGCCCTCTTCAGTGTTGCAAACTTCTTGTGTCCTCACATGGTGAAAGGTGCTACAGAGTTCTGTAGGGTCTCTCTTATAAGAGCACTAATCCCATTCATGAGAGCTCTACTCTCATGACCTAATCATGTCCCAAAGCCCCCCTGCCTCGTACCATCATCTTGGAGGGTTAGGATTTCAACATAGGAATTTTGGGGAGACCCAAATATTCAGATTATAGCACCAGCAAAGAATTCTGATTGGCCTTTGTTGAGTGATGGCTCACTTATGACCAAGGCCTGGAGCAAAGAAGGTAGTTCAGCTGGCATTTACAGCTTAAGTAGAGGTTATTGGGGAGGAGCAGTTTTCAGAAAGAGCAGGATCCAGCCGCTAGGGGAGAGGACATTGAGGGAGACCACCATTCCAATGCAACGATATGATATGATGTTAACATTTTAAGATGTCTATGAATTTTCAATTCCAAACCAAAGAATTTTAATTTATTCAACAATGTCATCACTCTGCTAGGCACCTGGGACAATACAAACATGAATAGGAGGAGGGTTCTCTCTCACATAATTTGTTGTAGACCATCCTAGAGAATGGCAGTTACAGCCAGCCAGGTGAACATTCAGTAGATCATATAAAGTGGACAAAAAGCATTCCACTGGAAACAATTACATCTTCCACTTTAGAATCAAAAGTATTTTCCCCATTGCATTTTCATCTTCTTTGACTTCTTGATAAGGAAACTTATCTGACAAGTATTTAGCCAGAAAGCTAAATGCCAGGGTTCAATCCAAGACCCACCATCACTCTGCCTTTCCGAGCAGGCTAGAGACTGAATAAAAAGTACTCCCGAGTCAAAACAGAAAGTAGACTTCATAAGTTATTTATTACCATTTTTTAAAATTATAGTCCTAATAGTAATACTTACTCTAATTGAACTGCATCATGGATTAGAAGATGACATATTGAGTGAATATTTTCCCAAACTGACCTATATATTTATTTCAATTTTTATCAAAATTCCAGCAAAATATATATATATATTTTAAATATTTACAAGCTTGATCTGAATTTTATTTTGAAATGCAGATGAACTAGAAGAGCCCAAACAAGTTTGAAAAGAAAAGTCTGATTTCAAAACTTTCTTAAAAGGCACAGTAATAAATACAGTATGCTAATGAGGAAAAGATACACATAATGATCAATGTAACAAAGTAGTGTGTCCAAAAATAGACCCATACACTGAGTTTTGGCCAAGGCCAAAACCAATTCAATGGAGAAAGAATAGTGTTTTCAACAAATGGTGCTGACACAATTAAATACCGTATGACAAAAAGATTAACATTGATCCTTACCTCATATGTTATGTAAAAATCCACACAAACTGTTTTGTAGACCTATATGTAAAACTTAAAACTGTAAAACTTTTCAAATAAAATACAAAAGGATATCTACTATGGGTAGGCAAAGATTTCTTAACTATATAAAAACCACGATCCATAGTTGTAAAAATGATAAATTTATTTTAAAATGATGACACTATAAAGAAAATGTACAGAGAAGACAGCCAGAGACTAGAGAAAATATTAGCAAATCACATATATGGTGAAGGACTTGTACCAAGAATATATAAAAATCTCCCAAAATTCAATAATCAGAAAACAAGTTATCCAATAAAAAATGGGTGAAAGTACATGAAAACAGGTTCAACATCACTAGTTACCAAAGAAATGCAAATTAAAACCACAATGTAATACCAAAATATATCTAATAGAATGGCTAAAAAGAGTACCAGAGAAACTTTTGGTGTGATGGAAATGTTCTATATCTTGATCATGGTGTGGTTTCATGACTGTCAAAATTCTGTCAAAACACAAAAATTAAACTAAAAAAGCTGAATTTTACTGTATCTCAATTAAACCTTGATTTTTAAAAAAAGGAAAACAATCATGACAGACAAATAGTATTCATACACAGATGAAATTGTAAAGCGAACCTTTTACTTGGCTTTTTGAAGTATGTTCTCCAATTATATTCCAGAAATTATAACTGTTAAGAAAATTGGATAAACACAGTAAAGTTATCACAAGTGAGTAAAAATTATCTTATTTATGTCTATGGATGGAGAGATTGATGGATAGATATGACATAAATACAGAGATACGTGTTATTTTTCAATAGATTTTTCTCATAAGCTTTTTAAAAGAGTGATTGTCAAGTAATTACTGACAAGTTATAGTCATCTAAACTAGACTAAGTAACAGAAACTATAATAAAAGACCTAAGAACTTTAATTTAAAACAAAACAAAATGAGCACAGTCTAAAGCTATTTTCCTGAGACATCTAAGGAACTGAGTGATTTCTCAATTTTTTGTAACTAAAGAAGTATCGGACTTAAATAAAATGCTTTGGCACGTCATGAAAAGTCTATATATTAAATGCAACATTTCCTACAGGTGACTCATGATCTGACCTCCATTTACCACCTTTGCAAAGCTTATATATATATGTCAGGCTGTGTAAGCTTTTTCTGCTTCTACTTTTAAGAGAATCGTATAATTTGTGCTTTACACTTGAGCTTAATATTTCCAAAAGAGTACAGTGAATCACGGAAAGTTTTACCGAGATCGATAATTAGTAATAATTAGTAGTGGAGCCAGGCAGTCTGAATCTGAGTCATCCCTCTTAAAGACTATAGAATATCATTAACGAAAACGCACTGTGAATTTCGATGTAGATATATTTATATATCAATCTATGAGTGCTATTTGATATTTGACCCTCTGGGACTAGAGCTTAAGGCAAATACATATCAAATCGCATTCATTAATGATACATTGGGGATAGGTCATGAGAAAGCATCCCGAAAAAGATTAATTTACCATGTGATCCAAGGGGGTGGAGGAGACAATTCAAGAATCAGCAGATGTCTCCAAGAGCATGGCCTGTGGGGAAGCGATCAGTCTTGGAGTCTGATTGGAAACACAAGAAGGTCAGTTGTATGGGTCAAGGAAAACTCTGCAAAGGAAGAAATCAGACTGGGCCAGGTGTCCTTGAGTGCTCCTACTTCTAATTAATTAGGGGGTGCATCATAAAATGTCATATATATACATATATATATGAAGAATCATTTTTATCATATTTACTATCATGAATATTTCACGTTGAGTGAAATAATGCAGACATTGTTACCACTAATTAATGTTGAAGAAATTGAGCCTCCCTTGCCTGCCAAGGTTATACATTCCAGAAACAGAGCTCAAACTTGGTTCTTTGAAGTTCAAATGAAGTGTTCTTTCCCCTTTCCAAATTGCTTCTTGTTTAGTAAATCCTGGAAACACTGACAGCTAATCCTTAATGTAGAATTAATTCATTATTGAGGTATCTGCGCTGCCACACTTAACTCCGTGTATGAAAAGGAAGGAGTGGTAAAATCTTACCACTAAAATCTTACCATCACTTAAAACTGATGTTTTTCAGTTTTAACATAGGTGGTGCTTTTTAGCACCACCTTTTTTAGATAGAGGGCCTGCAGGAGACAACAGCTTGGAGTCAAGGGTTAACACTGAGATTGTGATTAAACCAAAATGGTTTAGATAATCCAGAGTCTAAGATACCTGAATTTATTTTTCATTAGCTAGGAAATCCAACTACATATTTGTATGCATTTATAATTAATCAAAGTATTAAATTAAATATGTATATTTTATATATGAGTTTATGGGCACTGTGACACATACCGTATTCCCAGCCCTGCTCACCAAACCCACTCAGCACCAGCCTTCAGCATCTTGTCAAATGGAATTGATTAGTTTTCTGAAAACTTGATTTCTTAAGTGCCCATCTCCAACACCCAAAACATCAGAATGTTCTGCCTTCAGAAAGGGAGCTCAGCCTGGTGCTCTGTGATGATCTAGATGGGCGGGATGGGGGTGGGGGTGGGAGGGAGGTCCAAGAGGGAGTGGATATATGTATACATACAGCTGATTCACTTCTTTGTACAGCACAAACTAACACAACATTGTAAAGCAATTATACTCCAATTAAACAAAAAACGAATATATCCTCCTCTGATCACTTGTCACACCTTGTCAAGCCGGGCCACACTGGGCCAACGTCCATCATCTCTCACACGGCTTCCTCTAGAAGCCTCCTTCTTTTTCCCATTGTCTCCACTCTTTACCCACTATAGTCCGATCTCTATACAACTACCAAAGGGAATGTTCTAAACTGTAAATTATATTATATATGCAATCCTCCTGCTTGTAACTCTTGAATGGCTTTCCATTATTTGTAACATTATATTTGAAATAAATCCCAAACATGTACCCATTACCAACACAGGCCCATATCATCTACCCTGCTAACTCCCCACTTCTGTCTTCATCACTCTTGACCTCTCTCAGGATAAATCAATAGGGCATGCCCTTCTCCATCTCAAGGCCTTTATATTTGCTGCAAACTCTGTAACTCACCCTTTCCCCAACAACTCCCCAGAGCTGGAATCTTTCCCATCCCTCAAGTTTTTGCTCAAATGTTCCCTTTACAGATAAGTTGTCCATCAACAACTTCTGGAAAAAAAAATACTCTCCCAACTTCCATGTGGTCACTATCCAGTTACCTTGCTTCATTTTCCTATGGCAATTATCATGGCCTGAAATTACACAATTTTTGCATTTATTTACCGTCTGACCTCTAAATAGTAGGCTCCAAGATAGCAGCAACTCAACTGTCCTGCTCCTTATGAAACACCCAATGCCTTGGACAACTTTGGTTTCTCCAAGGGGCTCAGAGTAGATGCCAGTATTAGCGGCCCCATCCTTTCTTCTGGCAAGTGCAGCCATCCCTCAGCTGGAGTGAGTATTGGCTGATAATAAGCTGCCTTCTCAGAGGAGTTCCATCACTCTCCCCTGAGAGGCTACACGTTCCTTAGCACCTGCGGGACTTGGCTAAGGATGACTGACACAGAGGACAAAGGTCTGCCTGCCTTGCACCAACCAATTAAGATGACGAACATTCAGTCCAGTTTGTGCTCCAGAGTTTCTCGGTGGGATTAGAGTCAAACCAGTGCCTAGCTGAGTCCATAAACCTCATTCTTGCCTAGCTTCTTCTCTGCCGTGCTACTCTGCTCCCCTTATTTCCCCTCTGAGAACATGCCCTCAATAAATTACTTAAAATAGAATCAGCATCTCAAGGGCTGCTTCCAGGGAAGCTGAACAAAAACAGCATTCGATAAATTTCTTATGAGTGAATGACTGTTGCCCAGCAAGCCCGGTTAATGAAGGCAGCAGACTCTGAGCCCCAAGATTAATTCTTGGGAACCAGAAGAAAGTTGTGAACATGGAATGCTTTTTTTATATTGGTTTAACTGAACTTTTCTGAAAGTCTCAAAAGCCAACATCTGTTTTTTTAAAAAGAAGAAAAAAAGAAATAGATTTCCTAGTCAAATGTTCTTGAGAAATATTATATAATCTAAACATTATATAATCTAATATAAGCACAAAAAGGCTTAGGGATTGATATCAGCATATTAAAGGACCTAAAAATATTTAAGCCCCTATAAAATAGTCACATACTAATCCTGGAACCTGCGATTCTGCCATGTTAGATGGCAAGAGGAATTAGAGTTGCAGATGGAATTGTGGTTGCTGATCAGTTTATCATGAAATAGAGTATAATAGATTATCCAGGTGGGTTCAGTACAATCAAAGGGTCCTTTAACATCAGAAAGGAAGGCAGAAGAGGAGTTGAAAGTCAGAAAATGACTCTCCGCCTGCTAGGCTGCTGGCTTGGAAGCTGGAGAAAGAGGCCAGGAGCCCTGCAATGAAGGTGGCCTCTAGAAGTTTGAAAAGGCAATGAGTGGATTCCCCCCTAGAACCTCCAGAAGGAACACAGACCTGCTGACACCTTGATTTCAGACCAGTGAGACCCACTCTGACTTCTGACCTCCAAAAATACAAGACAATAAATTTGTGTTGTTTAAAACCACTTTGGGAGTATCTGTTACAGCAGCGACATGAAACTAAGAGATGAAGTAAAGAAGCTGGTTTACTTTTGTTGAATTCAACGTTCATCAAATACAGTGGAGCAAGAACCATATTTTCTTTAAATACCTGTTAACACTTTTTGTTAAATTTAACCATCATTGTTATTAAATAAATCTAACCACCATTATTATCATACCTAAGTTAAACCTGATTTTCTGAAATGTAGAAACGTCTCTTTTTTTTTTACAATATAATGCTTCTGTTTCTGTAAACTATCTACAAATTGTGTCATAGGGAGGAAAAAATCATGATTAAATATTTAATCATACTCAAACCTTGGCTTGGCAAATAATGAAAATATGCTTTTTGTATAATTTTTGTAGCATTTGGATCTGGATTCACTCCTTTTAAAATAAATATTTATTCAAAAATGATAGAAAATAACTTTGCTCACCATGTAAAATACAGAGAAGACCTTTAAACAAGTGGTAGTAGTGCTATTAGCTTTTGAAGCCTTAAACATGAAAGAAAGGTCTCAGTAACATCTCCCAAAACATCCAATACTTTGCCACACACAAAAAAACTTCAATAAACGATGAATAAAGTCAGTTTATCCTCTGTGTCCTGCATGTTTCCCATTCCACAGATTCACTACTCTCATCCTCTAGCCTGTAAAATATACAAAAATAAATTGTCTTTGATCTTCAAACGACCCTACTCCCCCTTTCTCTACCACCACTGACGTTCTTTTTTTTTTTTAACATCTTTATTGGAGTATAATTGCTTTACAGTGTTGTGTTAGTTTCTGCTGTATAACAAAGTGAATCAGCTATATGCATACGTATATCCTTATAACCCCTCCCTCTTGCATCTCCCTCCCACCCTCCTTATCCCACCCCTCTAGGTGATCGCAAAGCATAGACCTGATCTCCCTGTGCTATGCAGCTGCTTCCCACTAGCCATCCATTTTACATTTGGTAGTGTATATATGTCAGTGCCACTCTCTCACTTCATCCCAGCTTACCCTTCCCCCTCCCCATGTCCTCAAGTCCATTCTCTATGTCTGTGTCTTTATTCCTGTCCTGCCCCTAGGTTCATCAGAACCACTTTTTTTTTTTTAGATTCCATATATATGTGTTAGCATATGGTATTTGTTTTTCTCTTTTTTCTGACTTACTTCACTCTGTATGACAGACTCAAGGTCCATCCACCTCGCTACAAATAACTCAATTTCGTTTCCTTTTATGGCTGAGTAATATTCCATTGTATATATGTGGCACATCTTCTTTATCCATTCATCGGTCAATGGACACTTAGGTTGCTTCCATGTCCCGGCCACTGTAAACAGTACTACAATGAACACTGTGGTACATGACTCCTTTTGAATTATGGTTTTCTCAGGGTACATGCCCAGTAGTGGGATTGCTGGGTCATATGGTAGTTCTATTTATAGTTTTTTAAGGAACCTCCATCTGTTCTCCATAGTGGCTGTATCAATTTACATTCCCACCGACAGTGCAAGAGGGTCCCCCCCCTCCACATTCTGTCCAGCATTTATCGTTTGTAGAGTTTTGACGATGGCCACTCTGACCGGTGTGAGGTGACACCTCACTGCAGTTTTGATTTGCATTTCTCTAATGATTCCACCACTGACATTCTTGACAAGGTGATTTATGTTCATTAACCACCTTCCACGCACTGTTATCTGATTTTTATTCACCCTCCTCTTTTGGCACCAGGGATTCAGGCTTCATATTAGTAGGTATCCATGTAGCATTTGATCTGCATTAGCATAGCTTCAGGTGGCCTTGAGAGAAGTGCTCTAGGTCTAGCCCATTACATGTATCTAGAGGTCTTGAGTGGCATGAAGTGGTGTGAAGGCTAGTGTGTTCAAGAGGGCAGGTCCACTGTGGTGGAGGTGCCTTAGAACTGGAAACAACTTTAATTGACTCTATATCTAGAGGTTCGAAGAATGTCTGTGGGAGAGGGCACGTGGAGAGGCCCTCCAGCCCACGGCCCCGTGGGCTCCCAGCCAGCCACCGTAGAGAGCTGTTCAAGACACCCAGCCCAGTCAAACTTTCAGAGGACTCATCCCCAGCCTCCTTCAGACTACACCCCAGGAGACCCCAAGGAAGAGCTTCCTCTATGATCAGTCAATCTAGAGGACCATGAGAGATCATAAAAACTGAGTGTTGAGCACCTATGTTTTGAGCGTGTTGTTAAATAGCAATAGATAACAAGAAGTAGTTCCCATGTTGCATTTAAGCACTGTTTTGTTTTGTTCCTCTACCTGACTCCATCTTCCATCCTGACAGGCAATACATACTTTTGTGACTTTACTAGGGGAAAAAAAAAACACATAGAATGTCTGTGGACAGGTTTCTAATCTTGGTAAGTTTTCAGGCAAACAATTATACATAGGGAATTATATCTCTTATATAATTAAATGTTTAAAAAATATTCTTTTTTTAATGATGGAATTCTATAAGGAGTAATGGCTTTATTTTGCACCTGAGCTTAATTCAGTATGTTTGTGGCTCTCAGTTTGTGCTGGACAGTTGTATCATAAAATGCATAATACATTTCCCAATTCTTTACAAAGCTCAGTGAACGTATGTTATTGTGTAAGTTATTCCTTAAGACTAAATAAGTACTTAGGTACTCATTGAGAGTATTCAATTTATTAACTAATACATTAAGTAGAAAGCAGTGCTAATTCAATAACAGAATTACTATGGTTTAATAAAATCCACTGATCTCTGGGTTTTGTAAGTTTACGTCCTCTCGATCAATGTAAACATGCAGAATAACCTAATTAGAACACATGTATACTTGCCCAGTTCTAAAACATTTAAAGTGAAACTGTGTTTCATTCCATATATTATTCTTTTGATCAATGTTTCTTTATGAAATAGCCAAATACTAACTTGCATGAAATTTATACTTTAGAAAACTTAAAACATACTTCCAATTTCATGAGAAAAGGTAGATGCTCAAAGGCATCAAAAATATTGATGTTATATAATGGATGATCTTCTAAAAGACTAAGGCACAGCCAGGCATGTAATTTGTAACATCCTTGCTCAAAATTAAAAGCCACATCTTTGGCATGTTGTACCTTTTTCACACTGACATTTTCAAAACAAGCTTCAGAGTTAGAATGTCCAAGCAATTACTCTCTATTGCTAAGGGTTTTATTATTTTCTTTAAATCTGAGTTCTTATTTTTCAAATAAGGAAGTCTGTTTAGCGTAAAATAGTTAATGTTGATTAAAAACATCACTGAGTACCTGCATTTAATGACCAGGAAAAAAATCAGATTCCATTTTAGCATGTAAAAGTTTTAACTTCTATAGACATTTTAATTTTATAAATGGACATCCAAAATTAGCTGTCTTTCAAAAGTACTGAAATATATTTCCTTCTTTTTGGTGAAAATGGGATAAACTAGAAGAGTGATTCCATTTACTTATGGTTTGAATGATAAAACACATTTCTAGAAGTAACTGAATGAAAATGTGAGATGTCTAAGTGAATAAAACATATTTAATAAAATGAAGTTGTATTTTTCCTATTCTACATTTGTGTTTTCATATTACTTTTGTAAGTAGCAGCTACTTGATAAGACATCCTTAAAATTAGTAGTATTATTTATAAAAATTTATATAACTTTTGTTTCCAAAAAAATATTTTAGAAAGGAGATGGTAACTCAGAAGAATTATTTAAACAATACCTAAAGAAAATGAGGTTCCAACCATAATCTGGAAAGTATAAAAGTTTATAGTCTAACGACTCCTAAAGAAAATGTGAGAGTGTTTTTGTTCAGCAAGTTTCTGAACTCTGCAGTTGTATTCCTGCTGATCAGAAGGTAAATTGACCTAAATTTTATATGCTCTCCATTTCTGTGTAGGAGAGAGTTGGAGAATTGTCATTCAATTGCTTGGGGAGCATGGCTTCAATTGTAGATTTAATTTATTAATATTGATTTTTGTACCAACTTCACAAAGCCACATGTTTACTTTCTACACAAAATAAAGTATCATTTTTTGCAGGTGAGGGGGTTAAATTTTTACCTTAAATTTTGCTGGTGAATCAGTTTCAAGATAATATTGAGCTAATATTTTATGAAATCTACAATGTGAGACCCTAGAGAGAAGAAAATGAAAGGAAAGAGTAATTTCCTATCAAGATGCATAAATTCTAGTGAGGTAGGCAGACATAACTTGCATAAAGGCTTCTAAGCAGAACTGAGTGCCAGGAAACTTCCTGGGGCCACGTAAATGACAGATTTTAATTCTGATGGTTGGGATCAGAAATGACTTAATGGGGAAGGTACGTTTGAGATGAAGCATGATCAGAGCTTCTGTTGCTGTCAAGATGGAGATGGAGTGGCAGAGCATTCTGAGATGAAAAATAACAGAAAAATATGCCAAAGTGGCTGGGCATGGTAAAGTCAGAGTTAACAAATGGTCTGATGTGGCTGGAACTGACAGACAAAACACAGCAAGAGAGATGTAGAAAGACAGTGCAGGTGTTAGGAGAAAGGATGTAAATTAAGGCAGTGTGACTGGTAAGTGAGAACAGGAAATAGTATAGATACCACTGTCCAGAGCTAGAACCTGCCAGACTTTTCCAAGTAGATGCAGATACTGTTGTAGGATCTGTGTTAGGAAACTACACAGGCCAGCACCCACCTTTATTTATTTTTTTAATTTTATTTTTGCCACACCACACAGCTTGTGAGACATTAGTTTCCCGACTAGGGAACCCAGACCCCCGGCAGTGGAAGTGCAGAGTCCTAACCACTGGACCACCAGGGAATTCCCAGCACCCATCTTTAGATCTCCTCCAGCTTCTCACAAGTTCTTGGTCTCTTTTTATCAGGTCCTACATGTTCAACCTACTTTCCTGCAAAGTCCCATGTGTGGGTCTAGAAGCCAAACCCACCTGTAATGTCTATTCTTCAGAACAATGTGTAAAAGTAAACCATGTGAAGTTTAAAAGGAACTTAAACACCTTTCTTTATTCTTTCATTCTGCTTTAAAAAATAGCAAAGGAACCTTCTTTCCACGACGCCCCCCCCCCTTTCTGGCTTCAAGTTTTAATCAGGCTAAAAATGCCCACAAGTACTCATTATTTCCTGTGAGTAAACATCATCACACAAGCCTTTCGGTCATAAGTCCAGTCCCCAGGCCAGTCACCTGCTGATGAGAGAGCACCTTGTAGACTCACGTAATCAACCAGGGATAGGTCCAAGGTTTCCACCTACTGTGACTAGGAAGATAACTGTGAAATTTACCACAAAACAAAATAAGAAGCAAAGAGAAAGAATGGAAAAGAAAAGGGAATATAGAAAATGTGAGGAGAAGACAAGGGAAGAAAATGACTGCTGTATGTGTTTGGTGTGGGCTCTTGGTACTGAAAGCTGGGGTTTCCAAGCTCTTGTTAATCCAGCCTGTGATGTGGATCTCAGGGGTGAAACATTCTCATTCACCCATGCAGCCAAAGTCTGCATTATATCAGGAGAAAGATACCTGTCTGCTAGTGTGCTACAAAGAAGTCTTCTCCTATCTCTCACTACATACAATGAAATGTTAAGTTCCTCAGTCTTAGAAATCTGTTACTTGTTTTTAGCATTGTGAGGCCTGCATTTGAAATAAGGCTAATAATTTTTTTTAAAAAACTCAAATTCATACTCATATTACTACTTGTAAATATAACAATGTATGATTCCATATGAAGTCTTCATACATATGTCAATCTTAAAATTTATGTTCTCTAATTTCTGTCCAAGGTCATGTTTAACGTTACTTCAGTTTAATTGTACTTGATAAGTTTACAGGAAATTTTATTTTTTCTAAAGTATTAATAGTGAACAAGTGGTTGGTACTTCTAGATTCTCTATTTGGCATTTCAATTTCAGTCATCATAGGAGTCAAGGACACATTACTAATGAGAGTTCAGGGTTCATCTGTTCAGATGCACAGAACAGAACCTTGATAAAGGAGGAAAATATCAATAAAAATCCAGATGCTTGGGCTTCCCTGGTGGCGCAGTGGTTGAGAGTCCGCCTGCCAATGCAGGGGACACGGGTTCGTGCCCCGGTCCGGGAGGATCCCACATGCCGTGGAGCGGCTAGGCCCATGAGTCATGGCCGCTGAGCCTGTGCGTGCTCTGCAATGGGAGAGGCCACAACGGTGAGAGGCCCGCGCACTGAAAAAAAAAAAAAATCCAGATGCTTTACATGACTGTCCAAAGCTACAAAACAACTGTCTTTAATTAGAACCTTAAATGATGTTGTAAAGAAAATTTTTCGATGCATTCTTCATAGTTTATATTTAGTGGATAATGCAATAAACTATTATGTATACAACATAAACATATCTGCCACAAATAAGTGCCTATTAAGGAAATTAATGCTAAATTCTTACTATCAGTAAGACAGTGTGCTGTACCAGTAGTGATAATGATATTGTTATAGATTACACATATAGCATATATTATTTGATAGTCGCTAGTCTAAGTACTTGACATATTAATTCACAATGATACTATGAAGTAGGCAATATTAGTACCCCCATTTATCAGATGAGATATTGAAGTTTGGGAAGTTTACTCTGCTTGCCTGAAGTCACATTGTTATTATGTTTGCCACGATTGGATTCTAGACTGTCTGCTTTCTGAGTCTGAGCCTCTGACCACACTGTAATTGCTAGCACCCTAACATGTCATGTCTTATTGTGCCGACACTATTTCTATTCTACAAAAAAAAAACACCAGAATGAGTTCTGCTACCCTTTATTCTGTAACAAATTAAAATACAAATTAAAATTTTGGAAAAGATTGTTTTGATGGTAATTGTCAATAATAATGATATTTTCCTTCTGAGAAGAAATTAATATGATTAATTTTAAGAGTTTTGGATAATAATTATTCACATAAATATAATTCAAATTTAGAGAACTAAATCTCATTGATTACAAGTTTATTCATGAGATTTCTTGTTAATACTGAATCATTTTCTCATCTAAATCAGCACATTATAAGAGCAGTTGTAGATATTCATTTATTCAAGAGTATTACTGAATATTTCTTACGTACTAAGATAATTTCTAGGAATATCCGGCCTGGATAAAACAATGGATGTTTAAAGGTATAGATGGAGAGTAAAGAACTTACTAAAAATTCAGAGGAAAAGAAAGTACATCAATACATTGCAATTCTTATACTGCTTGCCATAAAAATTACAAAAAGATATTTCAGCTTGGACTCACTTTTATTTCTCAGTGACAACAAAAAGCCATGGGATGAGAATTCAAAATGCAGTTTTAAGCAGCCTCTCATTGTTCTCCACTGAATGATAATTCTTTCATGTCTTATTACAAGACAATATAACTATAATTGCTTAAAGAGGCTCCTGAGGGATTGACATCACCAAGAGGGTGACATAGGTCATTCCTGACTTCCCTCCCCCTCACAAGAAGAACTAACAACTGTTCAAGAACAGGACACTACTGAGAGAATTCTAGAACACGGAGGTGAGGCTGAAGCACCCCCTGCACCTCAGAGACCAAGAGACCAAGACAGATTCCATTAGAAGGTAAAAGAAGTGTCTACACACTGACTGAATTGCCCCTCCCCCAGGCCAGTACAGCCTCACAGGGAGAGGCCTCCCTGGAACCTCCTGGTCCTTCTTCTGGGAAAAGAGACTCTGGGGGGACTAACAACATCCCCCATCTTGTGGGTCAATTTGAGGAGCCCCTACTCTGACCCTGCACCACAAGGGTTGCAGAAGTACCACTGGGACACTTGAACAGAGAGCACAGCCTATTTCTTCCCCACCAGAGTGTACAGGCAAACACAGAGCCCATCCTACAGCCTCACTTGGGTAGGGAACCAGGCCAGCAGTCCTACCTAACTATTCTCAGCCAGTGGCAGCCCCCCACCCTGTCCTCAGAGCCCAAATAGTTGTCTTACCAAAAAAAATAGGTCATAATATCAAGAGCCACCTGCCCAAAAAAATTACCAGCAGATACACCCAGAGACCTAAACTGAGCTGACCGGTGAAGAACTGCTTCTGCCAAAGAAAAACCTGCGAAGTCTGGGAGGAGAGCACCATCATTCAAATGTGCAAATACAAACATAAGGGATCAAGGACCACAAAAATCAGGCAACCATCACCAAAGGAAACTAATAAAGATCCAATAACAGATCCTAAAGAAACGGAAATCTGTGAACTGTCAGAAAAAAGAATTCAGAATAACTCTCTTAAGGAAGTTTCCTGAGCTACAAGAAAACACAGGCAGGTAACTAAACAAAAGTAGGAAAATAAAGCACGAACAAATGAGAAGTTTTACAAAGAAACAGCAAACATGAAAAAAAATGCAGAAATCCTAGAGTTAAAACATACAGTAACTGAACTGAAGAAGTCAATAGTTTCAAAAATAGACTCCACGATACAGAAGAAAGAATCTGCGATACAAAGGATAGGACAATGGAAATTACCCGGAGTTGTAAAAAGAAAAAAAAGAATGAAAAAGAGTGAAGAGAGCCTATGGTAAACATAGGGAGCAATGAAAGTAAACAATATTTGCATTATGAGAATTCCAGAAGACAAAGGAAAAGGGACAGAAAGTGTAGTTAAAGCAATAATAGCTGAAAACTTCCCAAACCTGGTGAGAGAAATGGACATCCAGACCCATGAGGCCCAAAGGACCCCAAAGAGGTTGAACCTGAAAGGGTCACACTGGGACACATTATAATTAAATTGTCAAAAGTTACACACAAAGAAGAAAATTTAGGAGCAACAAAAGAGAGCAGTTATATGCAGGGGAAACCCCATAAGACTAGCAGTGAATGTCTATCCAGAAACTTTTCAAGCCAGAAGGGAATAGAGTGACATATGCCAAATATTGAAAGAAAGTAACTGTCGACTGAGAAATCTATAGCCAACAAAGCTGTCCTTCAAAAATGAAGGAGGGGTAAAGATTTTCCCAAACAAACAAAAGCTGAGGGAGTTCATTACCTACTACCTACAGGACTGCCTTACGAGAAATGCTAAAGGGAGTCCTTTGAGTGGAAGTAGAAGAACACTAATTAACATCATAAAAACATAAAAAGGTATCATAAATCTCACTGGTAATGGTGACTATATAGCAATGGTAGTAGCAGTGTATAAGTCACTTGCAACACTAGTTGAAAAGTTAAAAATGGAATAGAAAGGTTTCCCGTATTCATGGATTGGAACAATTAATTTTTAAACTGTCAATACCACACAAAGTCTCCCATAGATTTAATGTAATCCCTATAAGTTTCTAACGGCATTTTTTACAGAAGTAGAAAAACACTCCTAAAATTTTATATGAAACCACAAAGGACCCTGAATAGTGAAAGAAACCTTGAGAAAAAAGAACAAGCCGGAGTCATCACATTTCCTGGTTTCAAGCTATGCAAGTAAAGATATAGTCATCAAAACTTTTGGAACTGGCATAAAAACAGACAAAGATACCAATGGAAGAGAACTGAGAGCCCAGAAATAAACCAATGCATATACAGTCAACTAATATTTGACAAGGGAGCCAAGAATACTCAGTGGAGAAAAGACAATCTCTTCAATAAATGGTGCTGGGATAATTGAACATTCACAGGTAAAAGAATGCAACTGGACCCATATCTTAAATGACTTACAAAAATTAACTTGAAATGCATTAAAGATGTAAATGTAAGACCTGAAACCATGAAACTCCTAAGAAAAAATATAAGAATAAATCTCCTTGACACGGATCTTGATAATGATTTTTTGGTTATGATACCTAAATCATGAGTAACAAAATAAAAATTATACAAATGGGACTACATCAACTAAAAAGCTTCTGTACAGCAAAAGAAACCATCAAAAAAGTGAAAAGACAACCTAGAGAATGGGAAAAAATATTTGCAAACCATTTATCTGATAAAGGGTTAATATTCAAAATGTATAAAGAACTTATACAACTCAATAGCAAAAAGCAAATAATCCAGTTTAAAAACAAATGGGCAAAGAACCTAAATAGACATTTCTCCAAAGAAGATATTTAAAAGGCCAACTGGTATATGAAAAGTTGCTCAACATCGCTAGTCATTAGGGAAATGCAAATTAAAACCACAGTGAGATATCACCTCACACATGTTAAAATGGCCATCATCAAAAGGAAAAGAGAAAACAAATGCTGATGAGGATGTAAAGAAAAGAACACTTGCATACTCTTGGTTGGATTGTAAATTGGGACAGCCTCTATGGAAAACAATATGGAGATCCTCAAGAAAATTAAAACAGAACTACCAAATGATCCAGCACTTCTGCTTCTGGGAATATATCCAAAAGAAAACACTAACGCAAAAAGATATCTGCACCCTCATAGTCATAGCAGCATTATTTATATAGACAAAGCTCAGAAACAGCCTAAGTGTCCACTGAAGGATGAATGGATAATGAAGTTGTGAGGTAGATAGATAGATAGATAGATAGATAGATAATAGGTAGATAGATAGATAGATAGATGATAGATAAATAGATAGATAGACATGCATACAATGGAATATTATTCAGCCATA
Organism: Monodon monoceros; assembly: GCF_005190385.1. NCBI lineage: Eukaryota > Metazoa > Chordata > Mammalia > Artiodactyla > Monodontidae > Monodon > Monodon monoceros. Next base: position 11,203,982 of record NW_021703768.1, on the reverse strand, counting down.
AAAAATAAGGAAATCCTATCATTTGGACAACACAGATGGACCTTGAAGGCATTATGTGAAGTGAAATAAGTCAGAGAAAGACAAATACTGTATGACTCACTTTTATGTGGGATCAAAAAGAAGAAATCCAAACACCAAACTCATAGAAAAAGAGATCAGACTTGTGGTTGCCATAGGCAGAGGATCGGGGTGAGGGAGAAATGGAGGAAGTTGGTCAAAAGATACAACAGTCCACTTATAAGAAAAATACTAGAGATATAATGTGGCTAACACTGACATACGATATACAGGAAAGTTGTTGAGAGTAAATCCTAAGATTCTCATTGCAAGGAGAAATTTTCCATCTTTCTTTTCTTTTTATTGTATCTATATGAGAAGATGAATGTTAGCCGAATCTACTGTGGTAATTGTTTTGCAATATATGTAAATCAAACAATCATGTGTACACCTTAAACTTACACAATGATGTACGTCAATTAGTCTTTTTTCTTTTTTTTAAAGAGAACTAGGTTTCTCTCTTTTATTTACTTATTTATTTATTTATTTTGTTGTGCCGGGTCTCTTAGTTGCAACAGGCAGGCTCCTCAGTTGTGGGAGGTGGGTTCCTTAGTTGTGGCATGCAAACTCTTAGTTGTGGCATGCATGTGGGATCTAGTTCCCTGAGCAGGGATCGAACCCAGGGCCCCCTGCATTGGGAGCATGGAGTCTTAACCACTGCACCACCAGGGAAGTACCTGTCAATTATTTTTCAATAAAACTGGGAAAACAAAGATGCTCCTTAGTCTAATTATTTATAATGTGTACATTGTAAAATTCATGAATTCTTTCAAAATAGGAAAGGTGAATATTTTCATCAAATATAAACTGCAAAGTATATAAATCTCTTATACAAAATAACCATATTTGTATGACTTCCCTCACGACATTTTCTTTCTTTTCTTGTTTATTTGTTTGTTACTTGGTTGTTTTTCTTACTACTACTATGGACCATCACCAAGAGTTTGAACTAAATAATGGACAAAAAAGAAATAGAAAGTTACAATGTACAACTAAGGCATATTCTACAGTGAACTCTGCTGTTTTAAAAATAAATAAATACGTTTTTTTTTTAAAAAGGATCTGTGTCTATGGTATTTCATTGTGTGTCCCAACTGCAAAACAAAAGGCAGCATGGAGAACAGGAACTTCTCTTAAATTGGAACTAAGTAACTTTTGTCCTGGTTATACTTCCAAGTCACTTTCACTTGAATAATTTACTTTTCTTCTAAATTAAGCATAGCAAAATCAATATTTCCTCCTCTTTTCTCTGGAGTACACCAGTTCCTAGAGCTACTACAAATATTTATGAAAACAAAAACAGAACAAAAAAATCACTGAGGAAATTCTGTGTAAACTACAGAACAGGGACTTCCCTGGTGGCGCAGTGGTTAAGAATCCACCTGCCAATGCAGGGGAAACGGGTTCCAGCCCTGGTCCGGGAAGATCCCACATGCCACAGAGCAGCTAAGCCCGTGCACCACAACTACTGAGCCTGAGCCTGCGCACTAGAACCCGTGAGCCACAACTACTGAGCCTCTGTGCCACAACTGCTGAAGCCTGCACGTCTATAGCCCGTGCTCCACAAAGAGAATCCACCGCAATGAGCAGCCTGCACACTGCAACGAAGTGTAGCTCCGGCTCGCTGCAACTAGAGAAAGCCCGTGCACAGCAACGAAGACCCAACGCAGCCAATAAATAGATAAATAATTTTTTAAAAAACTACAAAACATATCAGTGATTTGATGGTGTTAATATACAAGACAAATCTCTCGATGAGACTTTTCATACTCATGAGCTTATTTTATAGGGAATCAGAAAAAACAGAAAAACAATCACCCAAATAAATTTTAAAAATTGCATGTTGTAACTCCCAGAAGGAAAAACGTCTGGGGTCATAAATGTTCATAGAAGTGGGGTATCCCTATTTTGGGGTGTTCAGACAGGACTCCCCTCTGAAAGAGACGTTAGATGAGAGAGTTGAAAAGTGAGGTTCCTTGTTTTTTACCCTGTCTCCAACAGTGATTCTATGAACGTGTTGTACACCTTTCCCTGTATATGTCATAACGTTGCTGCAGGTGATGTACCTAGGGGTGTAATTTCAGGGTTTAATGTGCATATTTTCACATTTGCTAGATTTTGCCAAATTATTTTCCAAATGGTGTATTCCAATTTATCTTTACATTTCCACAATCATTCCCATGATTTGACATCCTCATTGATACTTAACATTATCTAATTTTAAATTTGTTGCCAATCTGATAAACATGAAGTGGTATTTTATGATGGTTTTTCCATCTCCCTGACTACCTGTGCATTTGACAATCTCTCATATGTTCATCAGTCATTCTTATATTCTCTCCTTAAAATTACCTGTTCATTTATGTCTCCTATTTTTCTACTGAGTTACTTATGTATTTTCATTTAGATTTATATTTTTTCTATCTTAGGAATATTATACATTGCATTAATGTTTTGCAAATACATTTTCCCAACTCTGGCCTATTATTTCACTTTTTACACTTTTTCTTTTTAATTTTGATGAATAGCAAGTTTTTTTCACTTTTCAGTTTTGGAGTTTTTCTTCATTTTAATGTGGTTGACAATATTAATCATTTCCTTTGTTCTTTTGCTTTGTGTTATTGGCTCAAGAAATTCTCCCATAAAGTCATGAATGGATTCTCTTATTTTATCTAAAATTGTTTAAGCTTTGCATTTTATATTTGAATTACCTGAAGTGTATTTTTTCAATATATAAGGAAGGCATCCAATTCTATTCTTTACATATGGATTACTAATTGCCCCATAACTCTTTATTAAATAATTCATTCTTTCACATCTGATCTATATGGACAAATCTGTCATGTATCAGATTTGTATATACCTGTGCCACTTTCAGCTTATTATATTTCTTTGATCAATTTGCCCATTGCTGGGCCAACAAAAAACTGCTTTAACTGCAACACTTTATGTCTTTATATCTAGAGGACAATTCCCTTCAACCTGTTCTTCTTCCCTTGAGGGGGTGTAAAGAAGAATCGTAGGTTTAAAATATCACTATGGCCGCCTAGGAAAAGCCAAGGTAACTGGCACTAAGGACGTGGTGATCTGAGAGATGAATGAACACTATGAATATTTATGAGATAAGACAGATGCAATAGTTGGTTGGATATGCTTGGTGATGGAAAGAAACATTTGATAGATGACTTCAATATTCTTCCTTGAAGAAATAAAAGAACAATGGTGCCATGTTTAGAGACAGAAAAATACCAAAGAAGGGTAAAGATGATCTGCTACTTACTCAGGAACTAGCAAATGTGTGATTCAGCCAGCATTAGACTAAGATCTAATGTACCAAAAAAAACATGGTTGTTATCTATGATTCACTTGGATTTTCTAATTGTCTCTGCACTTGACATACTTGTGTTGAAAAGGAGAGAATGTTAGCAGATGGATATTACTTGAATGCATGAGGTTGAAGGATAAACTGTTGGCACTGTAGATGCTAGTACTATTTCTGAATTGATAAATTGGTTTTTATTTTGAAAAATGTATTACCTCTACAAGATAATAATTTCAGACTTGTCCCAGCTAGTATTCCTGCTTTTTTAGAATTTTATCTTCTAAAGATTTCACTTTCCATCCTATTGTTCTACCTATTGACATTCAAGGGAATTAAGAATTTTGCCATGTTAGAACAGAAAGGAATTTAAAGCTTGTGTAGTTATATTACCTACACTTCAAGGGAAGCAGCTATGACATAGAGGTTTAGAGTTTAGACTCTAAGCTAGATCGTCTGGGTTCAATTCTTCCCTAAAAGTTATATGATTTAGGAAGTTACTCTCTGTCTCAGGTTTCTCCAATTGTAGTGGTAATATTTTTACCACTTCATATAACTGTTATTACAGTGTTTATACATGTAACAGTCTGAATGGTGTCTGGAACATAGTAAATGGTCAATAAAAATGTCTACTTTGTTATTAAATTTTACTTCCATAGAAGAGATACATGAAATTCCAAATCACTGCCAATTGCCCTTCTTAATGTAGCCAGCCTCTCGGGCATAGAATATGGACCAGAATCTATTTCTTTTCTTTCTGATCTCAAATTCTTTCCAGAAGTCTGATTTACATTTCTCCCTCCACCCAACATATACATTAAAGTAAAATGCATACCTTATACTACAATATTTTCATTCATTTATGAGTTGTTTATTGATCTTCACCTATGTGCCAGGAGGAAAAGAGAAATGATAGTATAAAATAAATGATAAACTATACTAGTGATGCTTTATAATCTAATGGATGAACTGATGCTAGAGAACAGTTCTTCTTATACGTGCTCCTTTCTGAAGAGTACAAACATGTACCACAAACCTTCCAGAATGGAGCAAGGGGTGAGTATCCCAACCCCAGACACAGAGCAAGTGAGTTTCCAAATCAGGCCAGTGAGGGTGGAGGCAATGGATCTGAGACCTCAAGAAAAAAACCGTTAAAAAAAATGTAGGAATGGGAGAAAATCTTTGAGGTTCCTGTCTTATCCAACTTTGAATAGATTGTATATCAGTCAGGAGAAAAAAGTACATAAATATTTTGAAACATTATAACCATCTATGGTAAGTTAAAGGAAATTTTGGCAGTGCACTGTACATGAATGCTTGCCCAGAGTTTGCAGGGCATAATAATGGCTACAAATCTATTACATTATTGCATCATAAGTAGGGGCATATATTTTCAATAAGGTTAACATACTTCAAAAAATAATCATTTTCTGTACATAAAAGTTTAAAATCCAGTCTGTGAGGGTGGATTTAAGAGTATGTATAAATTGTTAAACTGAAGGATATAGCAGAATTTCAAAGGCTTGATTGCAAAGTGCATGATTGGTGAGAAGGGAAGGTTGGCTGCAAAGACTACAATTCGGGTTAGTCTGAAGTGTTAAAACAATTTTTTTATATCCACTATTATTTAAAGGGCATAGAAAGAAGAGTGGTTAAAACTAAGAGGCAAAAACATTAATCTTCTTCTACCAGCTTTAATGTAGTAAAGCAAGACACTTTCTGTTCCATAAAGAAAATTTCATTTGAGATTATTTTTAAGAGGATTTCTGTTATTAGGAAAGTAAGATAAAAAGCAAAACTCCAGGGCTTCCCTGATGGCACAGTGGTTGAGAATCTGCCTGCTAATGCAGGGGACACAGGTTTGAGCCCTGGTCTGGGAGGATCCCACATGCCGCAGAGCAACTGGGCCCGTGAGCCACAACTACTGAGCCTGCGCGTCTGGAGCCTGTGCTCCACAACAAGAGAGGCCGCGATAGTGAGAGGCCCATGCACCGCGATGAAGAGTGGCCCCCGCTTGCCACAACTAGAGAAAGCCCTTGCACCGAAACGAAGACCCAACACAGCAAAAATAAATTAATTAATAAACTCCTACCCCCAACATCTTCTTTAAAAAAAAGCAAAACTCCATTACCACCCCATTACAAAATGTCTTGCTATTCTATGAACACAATTGTATTTCAGGAGAAGTCACATGCCCCATGTGCATATTCACAGACAGTAAACTCTGACTAACCTCATGGAAAGCAGTCATGGTAAAGATGTTGTGAAAGGTGTGATTCTTGATCTCTTTAGAGGAGTATGGTGTGGCCATAGACCTCAGAATTTAGTGAGAAACATACTTAGGATTTAATACTGACTCCTACTCTCTGCTACTTTTGACAATTAAATTGGGGTTTTTGTTCATAAGATGAGAAAAATAATAGCCACCTCACAACTTTGTTTCCAGGATTAAATAGTATAATGTCTGTAAAGCCCCTTACAAAAATCTTGCACCTATCCCATTCACCATTGCAACATAAAGAATAAAATACCTGGGAATAAACCTACCTAAGGAGGTAAAAGAACTGTACTCAGAAAACTATAAGACACTGATGAAAGAAATCAAAGATGACAGAAACAGATGGAGAGATATACCATGTTCTTGGATTAGAAGAATCAATATTGTGAAAATTACTATTCTACCCAAAGCAATCTATAGATTCAATGTAATCCCTATCAAACTACCAATGGCATTTTTTACAGAACTAGAACAAAAAAATCTTAAAATTTGTATGGAGATACAAAAGACCACAAATAGCCAAAGCAATCTTGAGGGAAAAAGCACAGAGCTGGAGGAATCAGACTCCCCGACTTCAGATTATGCTACAAAACTACAGTAATCAAGACAATATGGTACTGGCACAAAAACAGAAATATAGATCAATGGAACAGGATAGAAAGTCCAGAGATAAACCCATGCACCTATGGTCAACTAATCTATGACAAAGGAGACAAGGATATACAATGGAGAAAAGACAGTTTGTTCAATAAATGGTGCTGGAAAAACTGGACAGCTGCATGTAAAAGAATAAAATTAGAACACTCCCTAACACCATATACAAAAATAAACTCAAAATGGATTCGAGACCTAAATGTAAGACCAGACACTATAAAACTCTTAGAGGAAAACATGGGAAGAATACTCTTTGGCGTAAATCACAGCAAGATCTTTTTTGATCCACCTTCTAGACTAATGGAAATAAAAACAAATAAACAATGGGACCTAACGAAACCTAAAAGCTTTTGCACAGCAAAGGAAACTATAAACAAGACGAAAAGACAACTGTCAGAATGGGAGAAAATATTTGCAAATGAATCAGCGGACAAAGGATTAATCTCCAAAATATATAAACAGCTCATGCAGCTCAATATTAAAAAAACAAACAACCCAGTCAAAAACTGGTCAGAAGACCTAAATAGACATTTCTCCAAAGAAGACATACAGATAGCCAAGAAGCACATGAAAAGCTGCTCAACATCACTAATTATTAGAGAAATGCAAATCAAAACTACATGAGATATTGCCTCACACCAGTTAGAATGAGCATCATCAGAAAATCTACAAACAACAAATGCTAGAGAAAAGGGAACCCTCTTGCACTGTTGGTGGGAATGTAAATTGATACAGCCACTATGGCGAACAGTATGGAGGTTCCTTAAAAAACTAAACATAGAATTACCATGTGACCCAGCAATCCCACTACTGGGCATATACCCAGAGAAAACCATAATTCAAAAAGACATGTGAACCCCAATGTTCATTGCAGCACTATTTACAAAAGCCAGGTCACGGAAACAACCTAAATGCTCATCGACAGACAAATGGATAAAGAAGATGTGGTACATATATACAGTGGAATATTACTCAGCCGTAAAAAGGAATGATATTGGGCCATTTGTAGAGACCTGGATGGACCTAGAGACTGTCATACAGAGTGAAATAAGTCAGAAAGTGAAAAACAAATATCATATATAATCACATATATGTGGAATTTAGAAAAATGGTACAGATGAACCAGTTTGCAAGGTAGAAATAGAGACACAGATGTAGAGAACAAACCTATGGACACCAAGGGGGGAAAGAGAGAGGTGGGGTGGTGGTGGGATGAACTGGGAGATTGGGATTGACATGTATACACTGATGTGTATAAAACGGATAACTAATAAGAACCTGCTGTATAAAAATAAATAAAATTCAAAAAAAATCTTGCGTATAAAACAATGAATAGATATTAAGTATTATTAGTAGTATTATTATATAATTATTACCTTTACTAAAACAATAATATAAATCTACCAGGTTCAAATCATATACTTGGAGAAAGTGTGTCCCCAGGCAGAGTAATTTTTTTTTAACCACTATTCAAATCTGATACTTTAAAGACTAATCTATACCCAGTTCTCCTAGGAATCCTATCAGTGGATGCTCCAGCTATCCCTTGTCATCTCTCTTTCTCTGAGAACTCCAACATGTAATACATTGTGATTTCTTTGTAGGTAATCTGGCTTTTCTCCCTAACAAATTTTTAATGTCTCACTTTGTCTTTAATATGTTGCAGTTTTACCACTATGCATCTCGGTATGAATTTTTCATTTATTTTGCTCAACATTCAAAGCACACCTTTGACCAAGACAATCAATTCCTTTTCCCATCTGAAGAAAAGCAGAGTTTTGTCTCTTGAGTACTGTTTCTGGTAAAGATTTTACATCTTCTCCTGAAATTCCCAATGGATATAAGGGAACACAGATCATTTCCTCTCTGTTTTCCTTTAACATTTTAGGTTTCATATTTTCCAACTCTCTGTATGCTAACGCCACACATGCTTGTCTAGTTCTCTATTTTCCTGGGTGGAATCTTCTGTCCTACATGCTGTGTCAGGTTGTGTGGTCCAAAGTCCAAAGACAGCCCTGTAGGAAGCTAGCCGCCATGTCACATGAATGACGACCCTGGAGGGGGCGGGAAGATGAGACACAGCGCACTGTGGAGGGAGAGGCTCTGTGGACAGTGGGTCCTCCAGCCCCTCAGTGTGGATCAGAGATAAATATTGTCCATCTTAAACTAATCCCAAATTTCCAACCCGCAAAATGTGAACAAAATAAAATGCTTGCTTTGCGGCAGTAACTTAGAGCAGGGGTCTATTTTTACTTGGCCATAGATATCAATGAAACAGCTGTGTCTCTTTTTATCATTTCACCCACTTTAATATTATTGTAGAACTTCCTTTGAAGGTGTCTATGATTTTCAATTCTTGTGGGACTGATGTCTCTCCATGTTAAGCTGTTCTTTTCTGTAGTTGTTTTGGTTTTGAGTTCATTTCCAATGGAGAATGATTTGATTGATTGATTATTGATTGATTGGCATATACGTGTCCCTGTAGAGCTGCTTTCCCCCCTTTTAAAGCCACACGGTTTCCTTGGTCTTTTCAGCTATTTTCATATTAACTTGACACACAGAAACTCACACCTAGAGTTTTCCATTTCTTGCAGTTGGCTTTTTCCTCCATTCTAATTAAGGATTTGTTTGGTAGCAGCCATCCTAGCAACTTCCTTGTGCCAGTATACAGAGTTTCCCTAGTCTTTTCATTGTGAACTGGGCAGCACTTATAGAAATCTAGCTTTGGGCAGGGGTATTATTTTAAGCACCCTCCCTGTGGGGGCTTAAGCATTTTCTCTTGTCTCTTACTTGAATAATAAAGTCACCAACACCTGGACATTATTTAGGTACCAAACAAATATGGTGGCCATGGTGTTATTTCCCACTTAATGTTCTGCATCTCTCTTCATTTCTGCACATAAGGACTTTCAAACTTGACAACATTTTAAAAATAATCTCTTTGGGTAACTTCCTCCACCCAGGATGCACAAACCTGGGATGAGTGTCACTGCACCCTAACAATCAGAAAAATCTGGTTACAAAATTAAACTCAACCATATATATGAATGTATCTAATTCCAATGCTGGGCAACAACATAGTTCATATATGTAAACTTCTTCTTCCACAGAGAGAACTCTGGCTCCCAAACATTTATATAGTTATTCAGGTACTTAAATCTACTCTACAGATAATGTTTAAGAATTTCTTTTTTTTTTAAATTTTATTGGATTGGAGTATAGTTGATTTACAATGTCATGTTAGTTTCAGGTGTACCGCAAAGTGATTCAGTTATACATGTATATACATATATTCATTCTCTTTCAGAAGAATTTCTATTCTATGACATTAATAAAAAAAACTTACTAAATAAATTCCAAAGTTTCAAATTTTTTTCTTCCTGTCTTTAGAATACATTCTTCCCAGATATATACTACTGTTCAAAAATAACTTGGATTAGTTCTGTATTGCTTTTTGGAGATGTTATTGTCAATGTGATATGCAGTTAGAGTTAGCGGTTTTTTTCATATCTTTGTTGATATCAATATGTAGGCTATATTTTTTGTTCATTTGTTTGTTTTTATACTCCTAAGCTCATCTCTTTTGTAAACAGCTTTATCGAGGGGTAATTTACATACCGTAACATTCCCTCATTTTACATGTACAACTCAATAAATTTATTAAATTACAGAATTATGCAACCAACACCACAATCTCATATGAAACATTTCCATCATTCCAAAAAGAAATATCATGCCATTCGCGTCCATCTTCACTCCCACTGCCAACCCCAGGCAACCATAAATCTTCTTTCTGTCTCTACTCTTTTTTTTTTTTTTGCGGTACACGGGCCTCTCACTGCTGTGACCTCTCCCGTTGCGTAGCACAGGCTCTGGACGCGCAGGCTCAGAGGCCATGGCTCACGGGCCCAGCCGCTCCGTGGCACGTGGGATCCTCCCGGACCAGGGCACGAACCCGTGTCCCCTGCATCGGCAGGCGGACTCTCAACCACTGCGCCACCAGGGAAGGCCCCTGTCTCTACTCTTATTCTGAACTAGAACAAAGGTCAACTCTATTAAGAAAAATATTAACTAAATTAATTAAATATTAACATTTTTAAATGCATGACATAAAAAATTTGAAAACAAAGAAAACAGTTATAAACACAACTGTCAAATCATTTAAAAATATGATATGGTGAAGTGATATGTGCTTTATTACTAATGCATTAAATAACAATATCTAGTATTGACTCTAATAACAACTGTAATTTTAAAGTAATGATGAGTATTAGTGATAATTTGAGTATCTGCAACAAGTATGATATGAAAGAAAGATGATTCCTATTGCTGATAAAGTCTCATTATTCTTATGGTTTTCTACTTAGATTTATAAATGAAGAAAATGCTAAATTTCAGAAAAATAGCATGTATGTATTTTCTATTCACATTTAATGTAGATTCCCCTAAGTTCTCTTCATGGCCCCCTATGAACCATAAAGAATTCCTGTTCTAGAGAAACAGAAGACAGTTTTGGTTCAGTCATTGGATGTGACTGACTGTGTGTATGTGTAATGCCATGATGGATTCTTTCTTTTTAGAAAGGTCTCTGAAGGTAGGATAAGTGTTCAATAGTCCCAGGAAACCTCAGTAGATGAGATTTTCTCCAGGTAAAAATTTAAAGCACTGCCACCACATCCTTACCAGTCACATGGTTTTTAAAAGAAACTCATACAATTAAGAGTCTAATCTCTTTGGAATTTTTATGAATATAGCTCTACTTATGATACAATTTTATTGGATTGACATTATTTGAAAAAAATTTTTCAGTAAAATATTCTTGAAGGAAAAAAATTCTCCCTGAAATCCATCTGAGAGGCTTTCCATCTTCAGGTTAGAAAATTTATTTAGTCAAAAAGAGAATCAACAAAAACTATTTTCAGAGAACTTGGCCCTGACATCAGATACCCCTTTGCTCCTAGTTGGCAAATAATTTTGCTGTATCCTCAGTTTTCACAGGAGGGTGTCAATTCCACCTTAGTTCAACTAATTTTTAAAAATGTGTTCAGTACTTAGCAAGTACCATGAAATATTATTATAGGTAACTGTAAGGGAATATGATATAGAAATGGCTGCCATTCTGGATCTTCTAAAACTCTGGTTGATAAAAACATATTAATATTATATACAAGATTAATAAAGACATGAACTTTATTCAATTTTAGATCATGTATATAGAAAAATATTTTTTGTGCTTTCTGCCACCTTTAAATGTTCTAAAAAATATATATATATACATATATATTTCATATACATATACATATGTATATATACATATATATGTATATATCATATACGTATATATTTCATATTTTCAATAGTTATTCAGTATTACTTAGAGTTTATGTTTATAAGCACTGTGATATTGAGTTTATGATATTGGTATTGAACATTTGTCTTTTGGGTTAAGGAGTAATTAACATAATCTAGTATGGTATTAATTTCTAAAACCCCTGCCCTACACTGTAACAGAATATAAGGAGAGAAAGAAAAAATACACTTCACAGTTCCTCACTGATATCTCACAGAAAGTATTCCTGAAAGCAAACAACATTATATCACCATCTAAATATAAACTCATCATAAATATAGCTAAAGTTATCAACAAAATAAAGCTATAAATAAAATAAAAGCTAATATTACTCTCTACCTGCCTCAGGTACCAGCTCAGATAAAAAAATCCTTGAAATTAATGCCATACTGACTTTAATTTCCTTATCACTTAACTGGTTTATAATACAATATACCAGTTATCTCATATATTTAAGCCATCAAAGGATCTAAGGTCAAATCAAGATCTTCTCACATGCAAATCAAAGAATACATTTATTCAAAACAAGAACATAGCAAAGTATTGTTATATAAACGCGTCTATACGGAGAAGTCAAAGATTCTCATATTCTATGATCACATTCCTCAGCCCCTTCAGGTTAAAAAATATCAGGGTAGTTAAATTTGAATTATCTTTTCATATATTCTCTACTCTTAAGCAATTAGAAATCCATTAATAACGTCAGATTTTTCTTTACCCAGTAGAGGGCAGTGCTACATATGGAAACCAATATATTACTAGGTCTTCCAGGGTTAGTGAATGAATGACCCCATTAACTCCCATGCCTGGAATTATTTAATTTGGCTTCTTGAAACAGAGAATCAAATCCAAAGGAAATAAGTGGCGATAGAGATATAGAGCAGTAAAATGTACACACAGCTAAGCAATAACTACAGAGCTGGCCAGCAATGATAACACTAGTCTTATTGTTTAATATGAGTTAGAGAAGTGTTTTCAAATAACGGATCAAATAGATAGGTACATGAGAGTCAGAAATAAGACACGTTTTCAGAATTAATAGTCAAGAGTATTAGAAAATATATAAATTATCTTGTATTTTCCTCTGCTTACTAGAATTAAGATTGCAAAAGTCATCCAAGACCAATGTCCTGGATGACATCATAATTTGGTAGGATGTAAATTATAGCTATTGAAGTTTTCACTCCATTTGGACCTCCACAGTGAGTGATTCACTCTTTTGAATCAAAAATCCCAACTTCATGATCCAGTTTTATTTTGCTATATATCTTATGATGACATCAATATCCTAGCACCAAAAAAATTGAAGTATTATTTCCTAATAAACCTTCTTTACAAAGATACTGAAATAATAACAAAATGACTTTTTTCAGCATTTGAGCACCTTACTATATATTTTTTTTAATTTTTATTTTATATTGGAGTATAGCTGATTTACAATATTGTGTTACTTTCAGGTGCACAGCAAAGTGATTCAGTTTACATATACATAAATCTATTCTTTGAGCACCTTACTTTAAAAAGCCAGGAGCTGTTATGTGTGTTTGGTCCTTAGAGGAAGACAGCATCTACTCTTTTCTACTATATATAGTTTCATTTGTTTTTACACTATATACATATGAAACCAGCTCCTAAAAATTGCTATGCTAGTTTATCACTTTACAACTTTGCTACATATTACAATGGGTAAAATGTTTACCTTCAAACATTTCCGCAATATTTTTCATTTGAATCATTCCTTTAAAATTTATTTGTTTTTTTATTTGTAAATGTAAATATAATTAGCTGTTGAAAATGATTTCATTCTGGATGTTTAGTCCTTAGACTGCCCTCTTTTCAGATGTTAGTTTTAGGAAGTGGGAATTGTGTCTTCTGTATTTTGTAAAGTGCTTAGAAATAAATGTTGGGTGATGATGATGATGATGAAGCATCCATGGGATTTCTCTTCTAGTCCATTATTGAAATCTTGACTAAGAGGAATGTCTGAAAAAAGATCTAAATAAGCATGACAAACATTTCCAGCTAGTCTATGTGGCAGCACCTGAGTCAACAGTGGTATATGCTGACTCTCCTATTAAAGCACTCTGCAGGGAGGAGAAGAAATTGGTAATGTGACAGAAAATTACTATTCAAAATAGTGGCTTTAAAAAAAAAAAGATACTATCTGCAGAAATCTCCAGGAAACTACTATAAATTATTCTATATTTAATCATTTGACCTGAAAAATATGGATCCAGATTATTCTGCTATTGTTACAAATTCATTGATATAAACTGTTAAATGAGGAGAAAAGAAGATAATAGGAAAACTATTTTATGACTCACAGTGAAATGCTCTTCATTTAGTTCTAGTCTCTGACACTTACTTAGCTGGGTTAACGTCTGTTCTCCTATCAGTTAATTGGTAGTAACATTAAATACCTTGGAAGGTTGATGCTAGCATCACAGGCAGATATATATAGGGCACCTATCTTTATGACCAGGCTGTTTGTTGCTTAGCAAATGCTGATGACTCTCATTAGTTCTGCAAATCACATTTTATTTGATGTTGGGCAAATGATGGACTTCTCTGAATCTTTTCTTCATCCCTCAGATTGGAATTATCATGCTTACCCTTCTTACCAAGGAGTTTCGTTGATTTGAAATGAGATAATAATTGTGCAAGTGTGAAAACTTTGCAAGTGATAAAGTGCTGTATAAATATTAGGGTATATAATTAACTGAGAATATACACAGGAATTAAAACTGACGTAAGAGAAGCTCTTTTGCGTACACCATCTTCTGGGAAATTGTTAGAAAGATCACTCTGAATGAAAGTTTCCATTGGCTGTAGAGAGCAGTTCATTATTTATAGCATCATTATAATTTTTGTTTGTTTTGTGGAAATCATGTTTACGTTTCAGAGTTTTGCCTGAATACTGATGGATTGATTTAGTGGGTCAGAACTAAGTGTTGACTATAAGTATGAAGTACGAGACTCCCAGAATACATTTACATTTACCCTTCTAAGATAAATTTTATTCCATAAACAGGAGAATTTCACATTTTCACTCAAGGAAAATTCTGTTACTGCAAATTTACTGATAAGAAAAGCCTGGCCAATATTACAAGGATTTGGATTCAAACTTACTGTATATATCTGTTACTTGGGAGTTCCTTAAGAGGCAAAGGACATGGATGCTTTAAACCTATAGTCTCTGAAAAAGCCGTGCAAATGTGGAAAGGCAATCTTTTTTTTTTTTTCTCCTTTTCTTTGTCTTTTAATTTGAACAATAACAACCACAGAAAACCAATTACATTTTATTCACACATAATTATCTGAGCTTAATAACTTGCAGTTATGCTATTTAAGGTAGGTTTAACTCACACAGTCAGCTCTTCTTTTTTTTGTTTGTATTTTTTGTTATTGTTATTTCTTTAACATCTTTATTGGCGTATAATTGCTTTACAATGTTGTGTTAGTTTCTGCTGCATAACAAAGTGAATCAGCTATATGTATACATATATCCCCATATCATCTCCTTCTTGCATCTTCCACCCACCCTCCCTACCCCACCCCTCTAGGTGGTCACAAAGCACTGAGCTGATCTCCCTGTGCTATACAGCTGCCTCCCACTAGCTATCCATTTTACATTTGGTAGTGTATATATGTCAATGCTACTATCTCATTTCATCCCAGCTTACCCTTCCCCCTCCCCTTGTCCTCAAGTCTATTCTCCACATCTGCGTCTCTATTTCTGTCCTGCCCCTAGGTTCATCAGAACTAATTTTTTTTTTTTAGATTCCATATATATGTGTTAGCATACTGTATTTGTTTTTCTCTTTCTGACTTATCTCACTCTGTATGACAGACTCTAGGTCCATCCACCTCACTACAAATAACTCAATTTTGTTTCTTTTTATGGCTGAGTAATATTCCATTGTATATATGGGCCACATCTTCTTTATCCATTCATCTGTCGATGGACACTTAGGTTGTTTCCATGTCCTGGCTATTGTAAATAGTGCTGCAATGAACATTGTGGTACATGACTCTTTTTGAATTATGGTTTTCTCAGGGTATATGCCCAGTAGTGGGATTGCTGGGTCACATGGTAATTCTATGTTTAGTTTTTTAAGGAACCTCCATATTGTTCGCCATAGTGACTGTATGGAAAGGCAATCTTAACATCTCTCTTTTACAGGACTATCATCATCAAGAGCTAAGTCCTTCCAGAGGACTACTGTAGAAGAAAATGTGTTGAATAGCCTTTAACTTCTTTCAGTATCTTTTCCCCACCAACAACCACAGCTTCGCTGTGTCCTCTGAATGCCTATTCATATCCAGCTTCCTTGGAGGATAGGAAAAGACAAGACTACTTCTACATTTAAACAAACACTGTTGGTAGTTGTGAGGATATTGGTAAGACCAAATTTTCTGTCTCATGTATCTACTTACTTAATTAGGATTCCTTAACCTCCTAAACACACACATACACTAATAATCACTATAAAATTTAAGTAGATGACAGTTGATAGATAGATAGATAGATAGATAGATGATAGATAGATTTTAAGCTTGCGGAATTGCCAAGCCAAAGGCTCTATCTTTAACTTATAAGTGGTAATGACTTATCCCTCTAATGGACCATATTCATAAGAACGAAAAGTGAATGGGAGAAATACGTTGTTCACCTTGATGAGGAAATGCCCCAGCCGAGGGTAACATTAGAGACCTGTTTGAATTGTTCCCTCCATAGACATCTGAATGGACATCAGATCCCACAGTAAATCCAGCTGCCTAATAAAGCACTCAGAGCATCATACTTTAAGACACACATATCTTGTACTTTTTCCTTTTTTACACCTACAGATTCTTTTTTTTTCAGTTCTTAAAACACATCATGCTACTTCCAACCACAGGCCTGCTTGCTCAACCTGGAATGAAATCTCCCTGCATCAAAGTCAGGTTCCTTTCAGATAGGCTGTCCTAGAACTGAGGCCCCTCCCTTGGGAGTACCCCTCTGTAAACAGGCATTGTATGACGATGTCTATCAATGTGTCTTTCCCACTAGACTGCAAGCCACAGAAAAAGCAGGGCTGGTGTCTGTTTTCTCATTACTGTACCTAGAGATACTTGCACAGTGTAAGCTCATAGCAGGTACCCGGTAAATGTTGCTGAATAAATAAAGTTGGGAGGAATGAGCATTTTAATCAAAGAAGAAGGAATTCCCTTTTGCAAGAGTTTCAGATTATAGTGTCTCATTTTAAAAAGCAAAAGATATTATGGGGTTGTTTTATGGTTAGTTAAGGAGAAAAGAGTTAGCATCAAATCAACGGAGAGGCAGAAAGGTATGGCAACAGAGGGGGAAAATGATGTGGAAAAAATAAAAGTACGTTCTGTGGAGAATTTTGTAAACAGTTTTGGAAAGAGTACGTACATTGAAAGTTGCTCAATGGAAAGTGAGAGGTGACCTAGGAGTATCAAACCGTCCGTAAACATGAGAGGAGATGGTAGCAGAGAATGACTATGAAAGATGATGAAACAATACTTGTTATATGATTCTTGCTGCTGTGAAATCATGTGCATTTTCTCCTACAGCTAATTAGGTGCTTGTGGAGTTACTTTAATGTTTATTTAACCAACTGAAAGTAATATCATGATAATACCTAAATAAGATAGAACAAAAGAATCATAGAAGGGACTTCCCTGGCAGTCCAGTGGTTAAGAATGCGCCTTCCAATGCAGGGGTTGCGGGTTCAATCCCTGGTTGGGGAATTAAGATCCCACATGCCATGGGGCAGCTAAGCCCATGCACCACAACTAGAGAGCCCGTGTGACTCAACTATGGAACCCGCATGCTGCAACTAAGACCGGAAGCAGCCAAATAAATAAAAAAGAATCATAGAAGGTAATCCATGGAAAGGTGGAAAGTCAGCTAGTTCAACTCCTCCCGTATGAAAACTCAGAGGCAGAGAGCTCAGTGTTTTGTTTCAAGTAACCAAGCACTTTAAGAATACGGGTGGAACTGATCAACTTCATTTTCCACCAAATTTTACACCAAATACGACAAACGCTTATTAGAATTTGTTACGTATTTTTTCAGTATACTTTAAAGGGATGCAAAGTAGAAGCTTTTGTTCTACAAAAACTGCTTCTGCTAATTAAATCATAATTAGTTAAAACCATGTAATTTGATTTAATTTTGATGATATGCCTTTATTCTTCAGAAACCGAAAGAGTGTTTCTATAGTTCTGCTTACATTTTTCATTTGGTAGCTATCCAAGTACAGCTCTTTGCAAGTTATGTATCATAAAAGCTAAAAATAATGTCTGGGTATTTGTTTCAGAATAGAAGGAATTCGAGACTAATGTGATAAGTGGCATTCCCCCAGCTGCACCCATCACGATTCCATTTTGGTTATAGAGTCAGTTCCAAGACTATACAGAGTCTAAAATGTCTACCTTAATGTACTTTAAATTGACGACATTCAGAATTTCAGAGATGGGAATGCATTTGCTTCTGTGTGCTTTAATCCATAGGTATAATAGTGAATTCTAACTCTTATTTTATTTTATCTTATTTTATTTTACTTGAGCATCATTTGAATGGCCAACATTCAGAACATTTAGGTGAAAATTATCAAAATAGGAGCCATGGTGGGGGGGAAATACATATATATATATATATATATATATATATATATATATATATATGTATTTTTGTGTCCCAATGCCCAAGTCTGGTAAGGAGAATGCCAAGGTATATATTTTTTCCTCTTTTTAAAATTTCATTTATGCCCCCTTGAAACTCACATGGACATTGCTGTTATGCCAAGTAAGAAGAGAAAACCATTACTACTTAGAGAGCTAAGAATTTAATGACATTACAATCACATTATCAATTATCAGAATTAAATTAGTTTCTCTCAATATATTCCTTTCTGGTACAATCATGTCTTCAGTCAGAACCACAGAACTTATTTCTAAACGGCGAGGATTCGATTCTAAAGAATATCAAAAAGAGCAAAAAAAAAAAAAGTTCCCAAATTCCACTCTCTGATCCATCCTTTTAAACATTGTTTTCAAACGTACATTTCCCATAATTACAAACAAATCTTTCCAGCCAGCCCAGAACTAATTCACCACCAGCAAAGGAATAGACATCATGGCACCCTGAAATATACATACCATCCTATGCGTCAAAGCTATGACCAAGAAATGGTTACTGTACTTATGTGTACCAGTTCCATGGAGTAATAGTGGGGAACAGTGGGAAATGGGGTCGAGTAATCACCGGCAATGAGGAAAAGCTCTCTAATCACTTGCTGGTTGTGACAGAGGCTTTGTCCAAAAGGAAGAATATTTTACTTTTGGTTAGAGATAGATTGGCAAGAACTTGACTCTGAACTAGCAGCACAATGGATACTCATTAATTTTAATTGAATGAATTGAATGTCCAGTCTAAATACAATTTTTCAAACCCAATTAATAAGGTACTTAAGGTATTGACAAAAGTCACTGCAAGACTTCTAGCTATAATTTAGAGAATTTGAAAGGTGGGCAAGATGCCTAGAAATTATAAGAGTCAATGCAGTAATTCTAGTTGAAAGCAGGAGAGAGGAGATGATGCTGTATGCACTAGGAGTCTCAACTTATTTATTCACTTCTGCACAAGAAGTCTGAATTAAAAATGTCAGTTTTAAAACACCTGGGTGAGAGCAGAGTCCTAGGGAACAAACAACACTGCCAAAGAAAGAAAAAGATATGTCAGATTCCTTCTATTTCTCACTGTGCACAAGAGCCAAAATTAACATCTTGTGCTGGGAACACCTTTTATCTCTTCAAATATTATCTTTCTTGTTAAGAATATTCATATTTCAGACTTCCCTGCTGGCGCAGTGGTTAAGAATCAGCCTGCCAATGCAGGGGGCACGAGTTTGAGCCCTGGTCCAGAAAGATTCCACATGCCTTGGAGCAGCTAAGCCCACGAGCCACAACTACTGAACCCATGTGCCACAACTACTGAAGCCCATGCGCCTAGAGCCCGTGCTCCGCAACAAGAGAAGCCCCTGCAATGAGAAGCCCGCACGCCACAATGAAGAGTAGCCCCCGCTCACCACAACTAGAGAAAGCCCACACGCAGCAACAAAGGCCCACCACAGCCAAAAATAAAATACAAATAAATTAATTCATTTTTTAAAAAAAGAATATTCATATTTTTTTCTTCCTTTGGCAAAATGTTTAATATTTTCTCCTCTAAACTGGCCCATTACTTATGCTTAACCATCCCTCTCCAGGCTAAATTTTACTGAAAGATTGATTTGTACATTCTAGCATGCAATTTTTTTTTTTTTTTTGCGGTATCTGGGCCTCTCACTGTTGTGGCCTCTCCCGTTGCGGAGCACAGGCTCCGGGCGCACACGCTCAGCGGCCATGGCTCATGGGTGCAGCCGCTCCGCGGCATGTGGGATCTTCCCGGACCGGGGCACGAACCCGTGTCCCCTGCATCGGCAGGCGGACTCTCAACCACTGCGCCACCAGGGAAGCCCAAGCATGCATTTTTAAAACTGGTATCACAATATATGGCAATGTCACACGTCACGCTTTCTAAAATAAATACGTTCAGATCGAGTAACTTATTCAGTTTGATCTTCGCAAATGTCTTGCATGCAGAGCCCTGTTGGCTTTGCTGAGTCAGTTCTAAGTAAGAGAAGGTTCCCTGGACTCTGATGGTGGGGCTGAGAGGAAGCTGGCAGCCGGCTGGGGGAGGACGAGGGCCAGGGGCTGTGGCTGCGATCGGGAAGATTCAGAGCTAAACCCTGTGGTGTGGGGTATCGATCCAGAGCTGGCAATGGGGCTCTGACCGGAGGGAAACCTGATTGACAGAGAGAGTGGATGCAGGAGGAGGGGGCTGATGCCCTGCGGCAGGTCCAGTAGACAACTAGAAGCCGTAAGGGCAGAAGGAGCCCAGCTGCGGAAACTGGCGGCAGGTCGGAGTGTCAGGTGTAGAATAGGTCCCTGTGGGACTCAAGTGGAGCGGCTATGTGGGATCAAGGCTGCAAATCATGAGGATGCAAGAACTATTTCGTGTTGCCCGGGCTCCAGGCTTTAGGGATAGAGTTAATGATTTATGAGACCCTCAGAGTGTGGACAGAAACAGAGGCCATAAGAATGAAAATGCTAATTCTTAACTTACAGAATTATGTATTTTATATTAAGAGAGAGAGAGAAGCTGCTAGGTACATAATAACGTGCTAGATTCGGATCATTTTAAAATAATAAACCTACCTTCTGTGTGTGTATGCCTGCGGTTGAATCTAATTATAATCCAATTGAGAATCGAAGCAAGGAGGTATATATTGATCTCAGCCCTCCCGCTGGAGCTGGCCTCACCAGCACCCCTGAAGGGAACACAGGGGAGCACCCTAAGAGAAGGCAGAGGGGCTCCAGGACTCAGCAGGAGGGAGGCAACCCTGCCTCTGGAAGGGACTGGAAACAGCTCTGGAATCCCTTCTGATTTTCTTCCTCTCAACTCAGCTCATCTCAGTTCTGTTTACTGAATCTCCTTCCTCATCAGGCCCGCATTTTTTTTTCCCCTGCCATATGGAAGAGAGAAACAAATGTTCTCTCCATTTCCAGACTTACAGATGTTGACGAGATGAATGCCTGAGGAAAGCACTGCTCATTGGAGCAGATCAGTCACCTCCAAGTAGGGCTGGGTTCAGGGCATGAAACGGCAGCCTGTGGCCTCTGCTCTACTGAAGGGGAGAGACTTTAATACAAATGGGAAGTGTCAAGTTTTTTTAAATGAGGTTGTTTTTATGTAGATCTCACACATGGTAAATTTTGCTCAGGTGTCTCATTATTTGTCTGGATTATGAAGTCACATACATGAATGAAAGGGTCAAATGCTGCTTAGAAACTTGTGGCAACTGGATGGGCTTTGCCAAATCCCAGACTGACAGGGAGACAGTTGCAAAGTTGCAGGATCACTGAAACTATGTATATCTCTACCTGGAGGTATACTTTTATTTTCCTTTTTTCCCTTTCTTTTTTTTTTTTCTTTTTTTTCTGAGGGTAGGCACCTGATGTCTGGTATTTGTGAAACGGAGGGAGGGGAGGTGGGAAGGGTGAAGGAATGAAAACCAGAGAAAAGTCCACATTTTGGTTGGGAGTTTCCTGACTTCGTTTCCTTCTTTCATTAAGAAAGCTGTGGTTTACGTTTTTAATTCTCATTTTCATTGAAGAGAAAATGTCAGTTTCCAGCAGCAAAACTTCCCCCAGATATTATCTGTAATAAACATCATCACAGCGGGTCCCACATAGGCCATGTGGAGGGGGATGATGCACTTCCTTACATAGTGCCATTTCCTGCAGCAGCTCTTCATGAGTCAGTGGGAAACTGCCCCAATGCAGCTGCAACTCTGCAAGCTTTCAGAACCAAATGGTCCCTGGATACAGTGCTCAGGTGATCTGACTTAATTAATGATGAAATCTGAGAGAGAAAAGAGTCAGCTTGGTCTTCCAGAGTCATCCATAATTACAAAGTCTCTCAAATCACCCTCTGATAATGCTAAACAGAGATATTTCCAGGTTGTGTTCTTTGGTGAAGACTTGGATTGTAAGTTAAGCAAATCTGCCCACTGATATTTAACTCTATTTTATTTATTTTATGTAATTTCAAATGATTTTTATGTCTTAGCATTTTTTAAGAATTTATCCAAGAGAGCATGATTACTTCTCTTGGAAAGTGGGATCCATACTTTTTCTACCAGGCTTACCAATCATTCCTTACCCTTCTCATGTCCTTTTTTGAATGTATCCCTATGCGTGTTTTGGGAATACCTCCAAACAGTGACCTGTGGTTAGTACTCTGTGACGCACCAAGACTCTGTGAGTCTATTGGGCCAGAAGTATTGTCGTTCAATGATATGAGACGTGTTTCACAAAGTTAACCTGAGATCATTATATTCTCTACCTTGAGACTCTGGACCCACCCAACAAGACAATTTGAGGGTGAGGACTTGAGAAACTATGTCATGGAGCTCTGAGATTGGGACAGCCTTCATGGAGCAAAGGGCACAGGAAAGTGGGTAGAATGTAAACATCCAGACACAACTGGTAAGAAGAAACAGACAAAAAGTTGCAGATGCACAGAGAAAGGGAAAAGTCATGAGTAAAAGATATGGGGGTAAAAACTACTTATCTATGAGCTGCCTGGAGTCCTGCCTTTGCAAGCTCTTCTGCGTTCAACTTTTCCCAGAGTCACAGAGATGCCTCTACACTGTTTGAGCATCAGATAAATCTGGGCATAACAACAGCAACAAAAATGGCACGGACCTGCAAAGACCATCATACAAAAGCACAATTGAAAGAAATCATCAGTGTCTTATGATAAGAGAAAGTTACCTTAAGCCCAGAGATCCCAGGTCTCAGCCCCAGCAATACTCTCCTTACTTTCTTGACCTCTATAACTCAGATGACTCTGGAATCCTTGCAATGAGCCACCTCCTCATTTTTCTTGATCTAGCTCAAGAGCATCTCTTTTACTGTAGAAAAAGAAAGTCAACATTAATTAGCATCTCTTTCTTTTACTAAAGATAAATAATAAATGCATAACTATGTATTACATTTCCTTGTGGAAAATACATAAATAATCCTAGCTGTTACTTATCCTTTGTTTTTTATATCAAATGTTATGTCTTAGTTAAGCTTCACAAAGTATCTTTTTTGCAATGAAGAAATTGAGACATTAGTTGCTATTATTACTATAATAAAAATTCACCTAACAACAAGCCCTCTTTTTTTTTTTAACATCTTTATTGGAGTATAATTGCTTTACAATGGTGCATTAGTTTCTGCTTTATAACAAAGTGAATCAGCTATACATATACATATATCCCCATATCTCTTCCCTCTTGCATCTCCCTCCCACTCTCCCTACCCCATCCCTCTAGGTGGTCACAAAGCACCGAGCTGATCTCCCTGTGCTATGTGGCTGCTTCCCACTAATTATCTATTTTACATTTGGTAGTATATATAAGTCCATGCCACTCTCTCACTTGGTTCCAGCTTACCCTTCCCCCTCCCGGTGTCCTCAAGTCAACAGGCCCTCTTGAGGAGATCAAAGAGATGGCATATAGTTTAAGGTAAAATATCTAAAGGAATAAAGTAGAAAACTATTTACAATTTAATTCCCAGTATAAATGAAACTAGTTTAAATTAAACCTTAATAAAATGTTATAAATAAAAGAATTGACTGAGTTTGGCTTTATGTTATGAAATTTAAAGATAGGGAGTGAAATTGAAGCATATTTCATATTATGACTTGCTTATCGATATAATTCAAAGCACAAATCTTTATCTTTTTCCCAACTACAGCATATTAGCTGGTTAAGTCTTTGACTGTAACATGTACGTATGTTAAAATACTTGAAAATGCATAAAACAAATTATAGCAATAAATAAATTCACTTAGGCATGTTAACATATAGTAAACATGTTAGTTTTAATCATACAAAAATATTTGTTTATTGTCTATCAGTCTTTTGTGCAATGTAATATAATAGCTTCTATGAATCCATTCTACTTGTTTGCATGGGTTGTAACAAAAACAACCAAGAAACAAACAAACATAAAAACAGAGAAAGAGGAGAATTTGTGACTCTATGAGGATGAGGGAATTTATAAACCAGTTTTCAAAGTCTCAACAGGGCATATATTTTTGAAATCCAAATTTTTCAACTCAGTGGTTTATTCTCATTTAGATAGCAAAATGGGAAAAGCATAAAGCATTTATGGGGTAGAAAGGTACTGACATTACCCCGTAAAAAGAGAAATGTTAAGAGAGGAAACTAGAAGGATGGAAGGACACTCTACAAAAATGAGAAGCTAAAAACCCAAGAGCTGGCGGAGGAGACTGGCTGGTATTGATCCCACATTAGATGCATCTTGCAAACCCTGTCTGTGTCAAATTCAGTCTTGCACTGGCTCACATGTTTGGCCAATATCCTTGCTCTTTCTCCAGACTTTTTCAGAATCTCTCTGTTTGATCACAAAGGGATTTGATGGTATTCTCAGCTGCTAATCCAAAGAGAATTTTCCCAGGCTGATTTCTAAATGTCTAATATGTTAACTGGATCTAAAAGATCTAAGGGAACTTTGGGGAACCAGGAAAGAATCAGAGTGTTTTCTCTTTTCCTACTGAAAATTTAGAGCATTAATATCAAATCAGAGATAATAAAAACCCAAAGATACTCATGAGGTCTCATTTAAACCAGTATTTTCAACTTCTTTCATTTTGAAATTGAGGCCAGCTCTAAAACTGAGCAGGGAAATGAGTGCTTTGACCTCTGTGTTCTCTCCTACATTTGTCTCTGTGTGGTATGACACTCAAGATTACTGAAAGAGCATCATTTGTGGGCAAGGGAAGAAGGTGAAAGGGAGCAACAGTTCTTTTAACTTCTTTAAGCTTGATAATTAGATCAAAAATGTAATGACTGTACTCAAGAATGTTTAATTAATAGAGTAAATTGGGCAGCTAAATATATCATTCGAATATGCTTTTAGCATACATATTTTTTTAAAATTCATGTACCCCACACTAAACTGTTTATTAGGAACATATTCAATTACAAAGAGTTTGATACGATTATGACATGTCAGAAATTAACGAGAAATTAATGCACACCACACCTCTTTTCCCATGGAAGGATATTTGAATGTTGGTCAAATCGACTAGTCATACCATAAAGGAACTGCAGCAATTTCTACCACACGGAAGGGGGTAGAAAAGAAGATAAAAAATAAAGGACTTAAGGTTTTCTGAATGCCTACTGTGGACCAGAAACCTCAAGAGGAACTTTTCTACATGAGGTCTAACAATTTTTATAAATATTTTACTGGGTATAATTATTCCTATTTAAAGGTGAGTGAAGTGAGGCTCAGAAAAACCAAGACTTGCTGTAGATCACACAAGTAGAAAGTAGCTAAGCTTTTCTGAAATTAATATTCAGGCATGTCTAGGCCCACAAACGAATTATTTTAAATCTGTCAACTTGTTCGTTAAGTTCCTTGTTATCAGATCAGAGAAAGTTTGGCGTTAGTGGATCTTTGAAGTCAATTTCTGTTGCTAAAAAATTGGTTGGGAAAGTGGAACTCAAGAGCTACAAGATCCCATCTACAACTTTAACTAATAAAAAATTAGAATATCTCTTGAAGTACAGATGCATTTAATATGTTTAAATCCATGGGTTCATAATGATGGGGAAAAATGCATTGGGTATCTTTAAAGTGTACTAAGAAACAAACCAGTTAATTTCAGAACTGATAGGTAACGGAAAGGAATTTGTTTTTCCATGTGTTTTTCCTTTCCTATATGAACTGTACCTTAAGGTAACTGAACAGTTGATGTGGGAAAGTTCCTTACTGTAGAAGTATTCAAGATGATAAGTAAAGTACTGATAGAATTAGGATATCACCAGTTAGTAACCTGGTTAAAAGCATGTATGAGTTATCCATTATTCTATAATAAAATCTTCCCAAAAAATAGTGGTTTAAAAGAACAGTCATGTGTTAGCTTACAGTTCTTTGGAGAGGAAATTCTGTGAATGTAAGGACTCAGCTGAACAGACCTTCTGTTGGTTTCTCCTGAATCACATCTGGTTTAAGAGAGCATCACTCACACATCTGCCCATTGGTACTATTAGCTGGACCTCTATCTCTACACATCATCTTTCACATGTAAGAGGCTACTGTAAACTTCTTCAACTAGTGGTCACAGGGCAGCATGAGGGCAAGAAGGTATCTCTTAGGTACTCCATTTCAAACCCCCAAATACATGTCCACTGAATTATGTCAATCACAGCAAGTCACAATACCAGCCCAGAGTCAAGAGGGTGGGAAGCGAATATATCCTCCCTATATCTTAATGGGAGGATTGGAAAAGTCCATTGCAGACAGAGCAGAGCTAATGGGATGAGAAGAATTTGTGGCTAATTTTGAAATCTATCAATTTTTCATAGCAGCATTATTCATAATAGCCAAAAATGGAATAATCCAAATGTCTCTCAACTGATAAATTGTTAAACAAAATGTAGTATATCCACACATTGGATTATTATTTAGCAATGAAAAGAATAAGGTATTAATACATGCTACAACATGAATGACCCTGAACGACACTGCTATGTGAATGAAGCCAGTCACACAAGACCACATCGTATGCCTACTTTTGTACGAAATGTCCAGAGAAGGCAAATCTTCCAAGAGAATATAGATCAGAGGTCCTGAGGAATGGGGGATAGTGGAAAATGGAGAGTGACTGCTAATGAATATGAATTCTTTTTGGGTGTTAAGAATGTTGTGAAATCAGAGAGTAGTGATCATTACACAAGTCTGTGAATATACTAAAAAAACACCAACTTGTACATTTAAAAGGCTGAATATATAGTATGTGTAGTATATGCCAATTGAGATAACATTTTTAAAAAATAGTAAAATCTACTTGTGACATCAGAGTTACTTTCAATTTAAAATCTCTTTTAGGAATAAATAAAAAGTGCTTAATGCTGTATAAATTTTTCAAGGGCAATTTGAAGATATGCCAATTTCTTAGAAACTAGAATAAAAAAGTATATTATCACTGCTGAATTTTTAGACCCAGAGTGGGTCTTCCTTATCTTTTCATTTATTAAATTGCCCATTTTAGAATTATCATTCATTGAACCAAGATAAATTGTCTTTTTACAGATGAATGAACCAAAGTCAAGTGAAAGAATTTAGAACTTTTAAATGATGTCCAAACTTTAAATTATGAAAAGATGATATTACCCATTTTAAGGAAATATCATTTCATTTTCCTTTCATGTTATTTTACATTCATACTGCTGGTAAGCCTAACAGATCAATGAAAAATACTAACAGTATACATTTCAACAGAAGGAAAAAGGAGAGGATCTTGTATGGTGATTATAAAATGCTGATTGTAACCCAGTCATCCTTTATAATCATGCAAACTTCTAGTTTTTGTTTATTATTTTGGGTAGATTTTGTTTGCATTGATTTATTAGAATGTTTTACACAAGGATATTTGCTCACTGCATATTATTTTAGCTAGCATAAGATATAAGTTTAAAATAGATTTCTACTTTGTCTTTAAGTTGTAAATAAAACTTAACCCAGATTAGCAGTATTGCTGGAACTAAACAAATAAAAGATTAAATACATTGGACTTGTCTTTGGAATGATTTATCAATATGCCTATAAATAACTGGGCTGGTTTAAACAGGAGTGTACTGTATAAAAATCGTGGGACATAACAGCTGTGTACAATGAAATCACTGTCAAGGTTTACTACATTTAAATTCTCTTCTGAAACCATCACTTTCATACTTGTTTAATTTGTGTATTTAAATAAATTTAGTGATGCCCCCGCCATGTTTTATTGACTCTAAATTTTTTTTAAATAATTTTTAATTGGTGGATGTTACGATCAATAGAATTTTTTGTTATTGCAGTTAATGTTGCTTTCTTTTCTTTTTTCGGCTCCTATTTGTTCATTGTGCCATGGAGGGTCCATTGTTAGTCTGAGTTTCATGTTTCAAAGCCTCTGTTTAGTGCATACATTATATTTGATTATATTTGGTTAACACCTTGACTTGGATAAAAATTAAAATTTCCATCTTTATTTTGTCTTGGCTGGCTAAAATACAGGGTCTCACTTTCTTCCCCTCAGAATTTTAAACATTACTCCATTATTTTTTCACACCGGAAATTGCTGAGCAGAAATCCTTTTGTAGTCCTTTTATAATGAAAAACAAAACACAATGAACATTTTAAAAACTCTTGTAGAAAATAGAATCAAAGAAATTCCCCTACTGATTAAAAAAAGCAACAGTATATATTATATTTAACAATAACAAAGAAAGGGAGACTAGGGATAAATTTAATTAAAGATGCCAGAGAACATTTTGGAGATTACAAAATGTTATTGAATGACATTAAAGAAAGCCCAAATAAATAGAAAGCTAATTTCTCAGATTGCCCCATTCTTTGCATAAAAGAAGGAGTGATTTGGAGTCCCCAAAGCTCAGCCTGATTCTTATTCTAGGACATTTTGCTCAGCTGTTGCTAAAGAGTTTTTTATTCCAGGATGAAGATTCACACAAGGAGTTTGAAAGATGGCACAGACTCAGTCAAGCCTAGATAGAATGATTTTCTTAAATTAACTATAAAGTTAATTCCCCAAACGCTACCCTGTTCTAGATGATTTAAAGAGCCATTGCCTGACACCTCCACTTGCTCCAGCAAGCTGGGTTAGGGCCCAGCACCTAATAAATGTATCAACACATGCAATAATGATTCCAATTTCTGTCTCTACTCCACCAGGACAGGGTCCACAGAAGGCAAGAACCCTTTTACATGTGTCTTTCATTATTGTGACTAGCAAAGAATAGGTGCTAAATAAATAGGTGTATAAAAATGTCCTGGATGTAAGTCCTGACTTCACAACTACATGTGAGAATGAATTACCAAATGTGCAAATTTGAATTTTCTCATTTATAAGATGAGGTCAGTGATCCTGACCTTCCTACACTCCAGCATGGTTTAGAGAATCAAATGAGATCATGTGAGAAGGTAAGCTATAGATTGCCAGTCATTTATTAGTATTGATTTTATTGTTATTAATTATATACCCTCCAGCAATTACAACTTATATAAACATATGGTTAGTGTTTTATAAATAGTTCTTTTAAACATGAATTGCCCCCAAACTTTTAAAAATGTCATGTGTGTCCTAATGCCTTCATACTGTGATATCCCAAGTGTGACACTTACATTTAAGAAGTTATACAGTCATATATTCAATCAAAATGTACAGAAATGAATTATGAAAATATAGAACAGCAGGAGTAAAGGACCATTGATGAAGTGATGTAAATAGGTTGAACTTTGCCTTCTGAATTGAGTAATTTATAAATTATTATACAAAGAGAATCAGATGTTTGTGTTGGTTACAAGTCATGAAATTTCACTGTGGCAAAGGAACTTGGAGCACTTGCTTAAAAGAAATTAACACATTTATTTTCATTAACCATTAACTAAAATATGCCTTTTCCTTCCAGTATGTACTTGTGCCACAAACCACAGTGGTATCAATAGTACTTGTGTCTGTCACAGAAAGAAATCACAGATATTGTCATATCCTACTATGGACTTCAAACATCTCAAAATATCACTATTTTGAAATTGTAGAAGTTATCAGACCCAAGGTTAGGCCTTGATATTTAATGTGTTAATAATGAAGCACATATATTACCATCGAGCAAACTGTTTTATAATAGTTTGATGCTCCTTTTGTAATCTTATTTATTTTATGAACTTTATTACATTATTTTGGGAAAGGTCCATAGGCTTCATAAACCTCTCAAAAGAACCCATGACACAAATTTTTAAAAATGATTAAGAACCTCTGCCCTACAGGATATCCAATCTTACTCCGCGTCCCCTGTGGCCTTTCTACTAAGAGTGATGACCAGCAGCATTAACTAGGAACTTACCAGAAATGCAGACCTTTCAGCCCTACTTCAAAACCACAAAATCAGAATCTTCATTTCAACATATTCTTTGGTGATCTGGACATATTTCAGTGTATAGTTCTATAATTTTAACATATTTCCTAGAGCAAGACCCTCTTATTACCTATATACTTCTCGTGGCATTACCTAAACTATAGTCAATCAACCAAGATCAAAATAAAACAGAGAGAGTGGAAGGCAGGAGGAGGAAGGAAGGAAGGAAGGGAGGAAGGAAGGAAGGAAGGAAGGGAAAGAAAGAAAACCAAAAGAATAGCAATACTCTATTACCAATAAACAATGCATTTTCTGGTTTTAATTAGACACAGACACTACTTATCTAAAGTAATTATTTATTATATTAAATCCATGGAGGAAATAATCTTTCTAGGTTCCAAGAGATATGACTCTGGAACTGCCCAAAAAATGAACACACCTTGATTCTTTTTAGTCCCACTTTATAATTTAAAAGTCCATGAAAATATGGGTTTATCTTGGGGGCAGGGAAGAAGGAAGAAGAAACAGGCCACGAGGGAACATGAGAGCATTTGGTTAGCAAAAGCATCTATATTAAGACTTGTGAAATGAGAACCAAGAGAGGAAGAGATGGCTAAGGGAAACTGACATTGGCTAATTACTTCAGTTTATCATCCAGTTTTGAAAATTAAACGGATATATTAATATGCTCATTAATTTAAAGGGTACTTGGAAGTCACAGAAGTGTCTGCATGATTTTCATAGAAATCCAAAATGATACTGAACTTTTGGAAACCAAAGTTCATAAAGTAAATGATGCGATATCTTTCTACAAAAATTTTGACTCAGTGATTTCCTGCCAAAAATGTCTTTAGCAGTACTGCTTTCCAAGAATATGAATAAAATGATGAAGCACAGAATACCTTCAAAATATGAGATAAGGCAACATGCTTGTGTAATGACACTTTCTGAAATAAAATTAAATGTGCATTTTTTTAATTCCTTGACAGCAGTATTTATTGACTATGATGTCAAAATTCTGAGCAGCTCATGAAGAAATGAGTGGAGGAGCAAACCCTGATGCTGCAACTTTCTTTTAATTCCATTTATTAAAGTTGAAAAGCTATAGACAGCCAGTTATTTTTAAAAAATAAATAAATAAGACGCACACACACACACACACACACACACACACACACACACACCCCTACTATTTAACCAGGAGATCTAAAGTGAGGATTTTTTTCTTCTAGCCGCATTAGGAAAAAGTATATTTTTAAAAGAACATTTTTCCTGAGAGAGCAATGATTTATCAGATCAGAAACTAAGACTTTTTCATCATAAGAAAAAACTGAAAAATACAAGTGAAAATGATGAAACATACACATTTGGAAATAGAATGCAATCTGTATTATCAAGTATAATTACTATCAGACTCATGAATAAATGGACATAAACAGTGAGCAAATTTAATTACACTTCTTTCTAGGGAACAAAATTCAAGATTCAGAGTAAAAAAAAAAAACTGGACTCTCATTGAACATGAGCCACTTTGGAAACTAGACGATGATGCAAAAATCACTCATCTTTGAGAAGAAATAGCCCAGTTGTAAAGAGCAGCTACAATAGGGCCCCCTTCCTATCTCACAGGGAGGTTTTACCCTTAATGCCTTCAGGTGTGAAAAGTTTCCAATGTAGTCTGCCATCTTGGATTTCTCTCTGCATCCCTGCCCTGATCTGGTGTAAGTTTCAGGTGTACAGCACAGTGATTCCATTTTATATCTATATCTATATATATATATATCTTGTTCAGATTCATTTTCCTTATAGGTTATTACAAGATATTGAGTATATAGTTCCCTGTGCTATACAGTAGGTCCTTGTTGTTTATCTATTTTATACATAGTGGCATGTATATGTTAATCCCAAAAGGATCACATACTTTAGACTTGACAGGACAGAGGGTCTCTGTCTCAGTTACTTCACTCCATCATTTTAACATAAAAGCAGCCATAGGAAATATATCAATGAATGATCGTGGCTGTGTTCCAATAAAACAATTTTTGTGGACACTGAAATTTGCTTAATAATCAATCATTTTGCAATAATTTGTGAATATGTACCATGTTTTCAAGGTTTTGAAACTTATCAGGACACAAGAAAAGTAACTTTTGTGCTCATGATAGGACATGGAGAGGTGCCATCCAGACTTCCCAACAAGGAACGACGTTTTCCACTGATGCTGATATGGCAAAGCTGAGCTCCACTTCAAGGACTGCCTCAGCTGCAGAGTCACCCATCCCAAGACTGTGGCCTTTGTGGGCAGATCTGCATCCAAAGACTTATGAGGCCGGGCTATAAAGGCTCGCTCAATCATTTCATCCAACAAGGGACAACTCTTCAGGCCATTGTAGCCCCGGAGCTGCCTGGGAAAGGGACCAAACTTTTGTCAGTCTCCATTGTACCTTTACTCCTCCCTCTTCCCAACCTGCTCCCTGGGTGATGCTGAACCTAAAGGCACTCCCTAATAAGCACCTTGCTCTCTTGCGGACTCATACTTTATCTCAGAACCTACTTTCCGAGGAACCCCACCTGAGACGCTGCTACTTTAGAAAACCTAAGCAGGCAAGGATGGTCTTTGTTCTTTTTCTTTTTTTCCTTTTTTTTTTCCTTCCACCTAATAGACTTTCTCTGTCTAGTAGTCTATTTTTGAAAGTATTCCAATTAGCTAACTGCCAATTTAGTTGATGGTTAAGCACCTCCCAAGAGTGCATTTTAATGAGGAGATTTTTGAAAATGATATTGCCTTGACAACCCAAAGGAATGAAGCAAAAATGATAGGAAAAGAAGTAGAGGTTAGTATTTTGATGCAGGCAACTTCTTAGCATCAACTCTTACACCATTAAGGAGCATAGCAATGACAGGAAAACCAGTGCTCAAAAGGTCTCTGACCTCAAAAGTAACTCATAGAAAACCAACTAAGAGCAACATAATGGAACACATAGCAATACACCAAATGAATCTCTACATTCAAGGATCCACTTGAATTATTCCTTAAGCATCTGGGGAAACTACACCTAAAAGGCCTGTAGACCTCACCTTTACCTCTTCCTAAAACACACTTATAAAGATGCTCTATTGTTTGGAAATTCTAATGGATCACAGATGTTAGAAGGCTTGCTGATGTCTATCATTCTCATCAACAGCCTTCCCAGAATCATCCTTGGTAATGATCAGAAACCCAGACCAAGGTGACAAGTTACATGGTGCCACAATCTGGCCTGTACCAAATGCCCTTTATACACTTTATGTAAATCTTATAAAAATTATTTATGGAAATGATTTTGGATTTGTTTAGGAGCTTTGTAAATATGTCCAATATGTCTAAATTCTCCTTAAATTTATGCATACATATAGCTCTTCAGCAAAAAGCACTCTAGTTACATGGAAATAACTATATTTTCTTATTGTAAAAAAATAGTTTGCTTCTTTTATTTTTATATTGAAAAGAACATGTGATCAAGCAATAGAAATTCATAACCACTCATTACATTTAACCACTTAACTTTTCATTCAATATTTGTTAAAGCACTGAGCTTTTTATACTATGGCGAACACGTGACTCAATAGATTTTTTTCTGAGTCATCTAATATCCTTGAAAAGAATAAAATAAGTGGAATATATATATAACTGACTGAAGCCACTTAACTTTCAAAAATATATCCAACAGATGTTTTTAAAGAAAGCGTACTATAAGCATTTTTCCATGTAAAAAAAAGTGAAATATTCTCTTTGGCATAGCGAAAGAAATGAAGTAATTTATTGAATGATTCCAGCATAATATGATTTTTACTTGAAAATTCCACTTGTTCTGTCACTGAAACAAGATAGATTTTTCCATAGTTACTTTGTTTGGGAATGATATGCTAAAAAAGTAATCAGTTGGACATTTGTAGTAACACAGGAAAATCTTAAATACCTTTAAAATACTATTCTTAGTGAATTTAGAGATAGAATTATATTAATTTCACTTGCTTCTTAAAGCAATTTTCACTATTAATAGAATATTTGATGTAGAAAAAGTGGCATATATTTTAAAACCATCATAGTAATTAATACATATTTTGTGGAGGACACTCTGAGACTGTACAAATATTGTTTCTTGCTAAAATTTAGCCTAATAATTTTAGCATTAATTTGTAGATCTTGCCTGCCACAATTATTATTGTGATGTTCTAATGATGATTTCTATTTCCCTAATTCCTTCTATATTTATGGAATGGAATTCTCTCGTGAGGAAGAGTTGTTCCTTCTATTTATTTCCTTATTTATTCGTTTAATCATTAGTTTATATCAGTATACTCACAGCATTTGAGTTCTATTCACAGGATTTATTTTGAGAATTAAAATCCAAATACTATCATTATTTATTTTGCTACTCAAATTGTTCCAGATTTAGTCATTGAGAGCTCTTTAAGGTTTTTTTCCTATGTTCTTTGGACATGTCCATCTTTATTTTCTCCTTTCTTACTTCTTTGTATCCCCTTGCTTAAGGCATGTTCTTACTTTCTGGTACAAGACACTCTGGACTCAATTATATTTTCCCTGTCTCAACCCCATCTCTCCAAGAAATTCTTCTCTCGTGTTAGAGAAGGGGCTTTAGAAACCAAGATCTGGACATTAGGTATATTCATTGCTCAACATGCTTAATTTTATGTTCACTAATCATTTTCACAAAATCATGACATTTCATTAATTTTATTGCCTGTCCATGTCCTTTTTTTTCATTTCTTTCTCCTTGTCTCTGTGCTACCCATTCTTCAATATTTTCTCCTGATAGTGTGATACCAGAGCACACTAAGACATCTTGTTAAAATAAAATAAAACAGAGACCAGGCTTGAAAATCATCCAAGCAGACAAAACCATTTAAGTCACACAAGCAAAACTATATCTAACTTACTCTGTGAACACAAGCAAAACTTAACATATGCTATTTCTTATAAATGCTCCAATAATCATGAAAGAACTTAAGTCATCTTCCTAAAATGGCATAAGATAAACACTTTTAACCAATTCCCTGCCATCTGGAAACTCCCATTGTAATGTCCAGTCATTGTAGAGGCCAACAACTTCCTCATTTTCATTTTAGAAGCCATCCTGAGCTTCAACTCAGTTTTGGATTTGAAGACTCCCAGTTCTTGAATTGTTCTTTCATGCACAATAAACTCTTACTAAATACTATTTTACTAATCTACTTTTCATTTTTACTGGATTTTTGACAACCTCTTACTTTTGGATTTACTTTTCTTATTTTGTCTGTCCAAAAATCCACTACATCCTGAAAGGTTCATCCTTCTGCTCTCCTCTTTAGTATCTGTCTTAGAAACCTTAGCCCATTTCACTGATTCACAATTGACCTACAACGTGGACCTCCTTCTATTTCCTATTTGAGCCCTCCTTTCAGGTTAAATTGCTTCAAATGTTATATTTGCCATATCCGTCCTCAACTGTCTTCAATAATACTCCATTAATTTTCACTAGAATTTTCATGGTGATACAAAAAAGGACTGCCAAAGAGTAGTTTGAAGAGGGAGTTGAATTTTTGAAGGATTGTTTTTTGTCTTCCCCCTGGCTTCCTTTCCATTCTTGCAGGATGTCCACTAGCAATACGAGAACAACAAAGCTTCCTAGAACTGGATGAAAGCCTTCTCTCTGTAATATGGGTCCTTGGGAAAGCCATAAAATTAGAAAGGGAGAAAATCCTGAAACTGTTTAATAGACAAATGCCTCATCCATTAGGACATAAGTTCAGATACTACTATAACAGAAACCCA
Organism: Monodon monoceros; assembly: GCF_005190385.1. Classification (NCBI taxonomy): domain Eukaryota; kingdom Metazoa; phylum Chordata; class Mammalia; order Artiodactyla; family Monodontidae; genus Monodon; species Monodon monoceros. Next base: position 11,167,955 of record NW_021703768.1, on the reverse strand, counting down.
AATGACGATGGCTTAAACTAGATAGAAATTTATCCGTCTCCTACATTAATGTTGAGGTCCAGGGTTGACACAGCAGTTCTGCTTTATCAGGTCATCAAGGGACCCTGGTTCCTTCTGACCTGGAATGTTCTGCAGTCTTTAGGGTCCTCCCCATGATTCAAGGTTGCTCAACACCCTCTCTACACTTCAGCACACAGGAGGGGCAAGGAAAGAAAGGAGAGGGCCTTCCAGAAGTCCCAACACCTCTTTTCCCTTTGATATGTTTCCTCCCTACTCTATCCTTGCTCAGGTTGCCCTCTCCTTAAATTTTAACATGCTCTAAATCATACTCCCTAGATGTAGGATTTTGTAAACCCGTTCACGTATCTTCTGCAGGATCCTGTGATATGTAATGTTAACCTGTACTACACACTTCCATGTATATTGCTTGTGAAATGATCCAAAAACTACTACTCCACATTTGTTTTGCCCCCTCAATAAATATCACTAAAATTTTGGAATTCTCTTGATTCCACTGCTTTATTAAACTATTACTTGGAAATATTATTGCTTCATATACTATTAGTAACAAATAAAAAATTTCTTGTGACATGATACCAGGCCGCCGTTATCATATCAAGAACCCCCTGTATTCATGATTATTATGAAACACATTAATGATACATTATTTTTCTTTGGAAAAAGTATCAACTGATTCTCATTGTCTGGAGCTTGGATAAAACTCTTTTGTCTGATTTTTATACTTTTTGGATTTAGAAATTGGATACTTGCTAAAAATTCTATATAGATACTCACTTCACCACTTCTTCCATTCTATAACAGTAAATTTCCATGTCTGAGTTATTCTCTGGACTGCATTGTTTGCTCACTGGCACAGGGATATGCAAAATTGGTCCCATGGAATATCATATTTGTTTTTAGCAGCCACCCTACTTCTGATTTCCCAAGTCTGCCCATCAACTAAAAAAAGCATTTTCCTACAGAACCAAGAATACATAGTCCTTTGATAAATACAAGAAATTTTTTGTTTCTTTGATCCCAGAAATTTTTTTTTACTTGCTCACTTTATTTTGTCTTTCCTGTATTCTAAGTTGCCAATGGCCTTACCCTCCTCTCCTAAGGAAGTCCTGCTACTTAAGGCAGCCAATGAAATATTTCAATAATGATAATTTTTCTTCCAACTATTCATTGGTCATTATCCTCTTCATATTAATAATGGGAAAGTTTCTCCCCTTAAAAATATTTTCTATATTTCCATTCTTTGAGGTACATTATGATTCAAGGTATCACACAATGGTGATTAGATTTATATAAAGAAAAACTAGTGGAAACCATGCTTTATTTCTAACTTATGATCCATCGTGGAATTTTATTCATACAGTATCATTCAGCTCTTCATTTGATTCAACTAGGAATCCCATCCATCTTCAGTTCATCTGAAAACAAAACCATTTCAGTTTTACTTTTCATATAATTTTTCCCAGTAGGACACAATATTCTTAGAAACTTGCACACACATCACTTTGATTTTACTTTCCCATAGAAATAACAGAAGGTCTGAACTACACTGTATGTATTTACGTATATTCGCTCTTTCTGCCTGTCACCTCTGTCCTACCTTCCAAAGTTTATCAGGAGCTCCTGCACTATAGTTGCACTGTGAAGCTTGTCATATGGCATTTTTTCAGTTGCCTTTCACAAAATGGCACCATTTTCTGTATTAACACTTAACTGTCAAGACATTATGCGATACAAGCAGGTTCCTCCAAGATAAAACTCTCACATCTACCTCCAATTTAAAACAGCAGTGTCAGGTGTGGGTCCTGGTGCTTGGTCTGGATCAAAAGAAGGAAAGAGGGAAATAAACACGGAAATCAATCATTCTGTATTAAGCCATAGCTTGAACCAATCATAAGAATTAGTATGCTTGCATTCCAAAGCACACTTGGCAAAATATAATTATCTGTTACTCTTTCCAAGCTCCCCCTTTCCACAGTCACAGTCCAGGAAAGTTCTGAATTATCTGCAAAATGGAAGACTTAGACCAATGGTCTGACAGTAGTTAAAGATGTTATTTTGCTCAGCGGAGTCCCCAAAACCTATCTAATTGGTGCATGTAATTAAATACATCTACAATCGTCATCAAATTATCCTCTGTTCCAAGCCATAAACAGCTAGATATTCCCACGCCTGAGTGAGAGATGGTGCATCATGTGGAAGAGCATTATAAGAAAGATGGAATAAAGAAAGATGGAATAAAGAAAGAAAGATTCCATAAAGATGGAATAAGCCTCTGTAATACCTGCCTGCTGTCCTGGAAATTTCTTTCCAAACTTCTCCTTGTGATTTCCTAGCATTTCATGACCTTTGCTACAAGCATCAAGGTCTTTCCTAACGTGTGGCACCAAGTGTTTTTGATCATCCCTATACATAAAATTTTCAGACCCAATGAGTATTAAGGTTGCATAGATCCTACATGAATGCCAGGAGTACCAGCATTACGAGAAAATACGAATAGAGGGAAAGCAGTCATCAGACGGACATTAGATAAGGAATTACAAAATGATGTTCAACTCTAATGGTTTAAAAATCCTAGGAAGCCTCTAACTCTAAACTCCTGAGGCTAAGGAGGGGCTCTCAGAAGAATGCCACAATCTAATTAAACCATCAAATACCAACTGTTCTCAAAAGGAGCATCAGTCAATGATCTCACTGTACAGATGACAACCAATGGATGGTTTTCAGAGATTAGTAAAGACAATTGGCAACACTTTCGAATACATATTAAAGTCCAATTCCTGATTGCGAAAAAGACAGAACAGGCTTTTTTTTTTTTCCAAAATAAAAGTTCAGTACAAGACATAGGAGAGAGAAAAAGTAGCCTCTGGAGAAAAAAGTATAAAAAAATATTAAAAAGGAAGGGTTTAGTGGGAGCTTGTAAAAAATGAATAGAGCAATGAAGCTAAGCAATAACACAGAAAGAAGGTAAATTTTGATATATCATATTTTGGCCAGCAGTGGAAGTTGGCTTACTGGTGAAGAGACAAAGATCGCCCTGGGGAGTAATAGAAGCAAAGAAGTGGAGAAAGAAAATATGCTGTGTATAGTTTCATAGTTCAAAATCTGAGTTTAATTTTTTAAAAGTCCTTTCATAAGAAGGAGATATACAGAAGAAAATAAAATAAAAATTTTTAACATACACTCGAGTATATCTGAAACTCTTCTACTCTTGTTTCTTATTAAATTCAATCTCAAATTAGATGTTTAATTCTAGATTTCACTGCACAATACAAATTTTTAAAGTCAAATAAAGAAACTCCCCTCAGCATTTTCTAGAAGACTTAGAAAACATACAGGGCATTCCCTGGTGGCGCAGTGGTTGAGAGTCCACCTGCCGATGCAGGGGACACGGGCTCGTGCCCTGGTCCGGGAAGATCCCACATGCCGCGGAGCAGCTGGGCCCGTGAGCCATGGCCGCTGAGCCTGCGTGTCCGGGAGAGGCCACAACAGCGAGAGGCCCGCGTACTGCAAAAAAAAAAAAATAAAAAGATATATAAGGCACCGTGTGGCTATGCTTATTAATTTAATGATGATGAATCTGAAGAGAAATTTATGATTGTATTATCCAATTACGTGGGTCCAGCCTTGTCAGTAAATAAAATTTGTATACACTCTTAGTAGAGAATAACCACCCTTAATGTTCAGATTGCCAATTGTCAGCAACTAAAACACAGTAAATATACCTACCTCTGTTTTTACAATTCCTACCTTCCTACCACTTTTCTCAACCCAACCTCCACCCTGAGTATATTTTCTTAACTTTTCTTCCATGCTGACAACTACATTTCCACTCCAGTTGCATTTCCTATTTCAGGATTGGAGCATCCAATCCTTTCCTGATGCTCTGCATTAACAAAAATGGTCAGCCATTGTGTAGGTGAGTATGTGATAAAAATTTAGTACAGTTTAGATAGTGGAACAAAGACCAGTATTCCTATATCACCTGTATTAATATAACCAGAATTTCCTTTACAAAATTACGTGATTTTGGGGGGGATGGTGTTTTTATTTTAGTTTTTATTACTTGTAATATATAGTAGATATACAATATTACATAACTTACAGTTGTACAATATATTGATTCACAGTTCTTAAAGGTTATACTCCATTTACAGTTATTTAAAATATTGGCTATATTCCCTGTGTTGTACAATATTTACTGGTGGCTTATTTTATACCTAACAAATTTAAGTTTTTTAAATGCTCATTGTGCATGTGAGCTTTGAGTCATTAAACAAATTTGTATTCAGTGTTCCACAATATTGTAAATCAGAAGTCATAATCTACATTCATACTTGACTTATACACCATGATTATTATTCATTTCATAGTAATTTTATGTTATCACCTATGTTACTTAGCTTTTGCTGCATAACAAATTATCATAAAACTTAGCCACCTAGAGCAACCAGTATTTCTTATGTCACCATTTCTGTGGATGGGAATCTGGCACAGGCTCTCTGGATGTCAGTGGCTGCAGGTCTCTCACAGGCTGCAGTCAGGGTGACATTCAGGGCTGCAGTCTCATCTGGAGGCTCAACTGGGGGAGGATCCACTTCTAAGATCAGTCACGTGATTGTGGGAAATCACGCTTTGAGTTTCCTTCTGGGTTTTGGACTAAGTTGTCTTAGTTTGTCACTGTCTGTTCACTGAGGTCTCCCTCCCTGTCTGTGGAGCACCACAGAGGGAAGTTCACAAGATGGCAGCTGCCCTCCATCAGAGTAAGTAAACTAGTAAGAGAGGGTGCATAAGATGTCTCTTTACACCCTAATCTCAGAAGTAACAGTCTATCCTTTCTTCCATATTCTAAGTGTTTGAAGTGAGTCACTAGGGCCAGCTCACAGAGGGAAATAGATTACACAAGGGTGTGAACACCAAGAGCTGCAGAATTTGGGCACCTTCGTAGGGGTTGCCTGCCACCTCACGTTTAACCACTGATTCCCTGAGTCCATGTGGTAGACAAACACTGAAATGACCCCAACGAATCTGGCCTGTGTAACTGCATCCCGCCTCCCTTGAGTAGAGACTATGAATGTGATGAGATACCAATCCAGTGATTAAGTATGTGAGAGAGTTGATTAAAGAAAGGGAGATTGTCTGCGTGGACCTGTCTGAATCACTTGAGCCCTTTGAAAGCAGAGAGCTTCCTCCATGCTGTGGCAGAAGAGAAAGTCAGAGGGAGTAGAAGTTTGAGAGGGATTCAAAGTAAAAGAGATTATTCATTGTTGACTTTGATGATGGAGGGGGCCACATGGAAAGGGACAGAGAGCAGCCTCTAGGAGCTGTGAGGAGCCCCAGGGCCACAGCCAGCAAGAGAGCGGTGATCACAGTCTTATAGCCATGAGGAAATAAACTCTTCAACTGTCAGGATGAGCTTTGAAACAGACACTTCCCCAGAGCCTCTGGATGAGAACTTAGCCAACATTTTGCTATCTACCTTGAGATACCCACAGCAGAGCGTCAAATTGCATTGTGCCAGACTTCTGACTTACAAAGTGTGAGATAATAAAGGGGTGCTGGTAAGTCACTTGGTTTGTGGTAATTAGTTATGCAGCAGGAAAAACGAATATACCCAGCTAACCAACTTTAGCCTCCTGAGGCACATTCTCCCCAGAGACTTTTTGGTGTTCAGACAAGCTTATACAAATATAAGCATTTGTGTAGTTGATTTGACTTTTTGAATTTTTTAAACAGGATATTTAACAGCATGTATTACTGTTACATGCATGCATATCTATATGTCTATATATAGACATATGCACATGAACACATACATATACACATATATGATGACATATTCAATATATCAATAAGTATATATATATTTAATTGTTTTTAAATATACCTCTGAAGATTGCCTCCTCATTTATTACAACTTGGCCATTCCCCCAAGTTCATAACTAGTAATCTAGATCAGTAGTTCTCTAACTTTTGTGGGTGGTTGACAGCAAGGTCAAAAATATTTTCATAATAATACTAAGGATTTAGTTGCTTTCTTTACTTTCATTCTCTCACAAGTACGTAATGGAGTCTTCCAGAAGCTACAGAATGAATGTAGAGGCAGCTATGATAACCCAGGTATCTTCTATTAAGGCAGGCATTGAAGAGATTTTCCAAATGAAAACAATGCCACTCTTCTTGATGTTATTTTTCATTTTAGTAAACATAGCTGTTTTCTTTGAAAATATAATTTATCTTAACATGTAATGAAGTTACAATCATTATTTTTAAATGAATGAATACATAATTATTTTGATGTATCCTCAGTATTAATTGCTGCTATGGTAAATATTGATAGGTAACACCCATTTAAATAAAAGCTCTTTGGGTTCCCAATTGTTTTTAAAAATATAAAGCAATCCTGTGACAAAACATTTAAGAAGTCTTATTCTAAACTTTTTCTTTTTGGAGGTGCTTTATTAGCTCACTGAGTGAAGGAACCACATTTTATACTGGGGTATTTGTTGATTTCGTGACTGTGAATTCCTTCACCTTTTGTTTCAAAGTATTCTAGTAAAATATAGAATCTAAAACATACATATCTTTGATCCAGCAGCCCTATTTCTGGGTATCTAGTCTAGGGAAAACAAGTTGTGATAGGAGAGAGGAGAAAAAAATGTAGTAGCCGTATTACTTAGGGAAGGCTAGGCTAATCCTCTTGGAACAAAGAAACCCAAAATATTAGTGAATTCACATGTGAAAGGCTTAAGTCCCATTCATGCTGTATGTCCACAAGGAGGCAGGTGGACTTTACTCCACAGGGACAAAGAAAAAATTAAGAACTAATCCGAATACTAGACAATTTATTTATAGATGTATGAGGTCAATTGTGCAAAATATAAAGCACTAATGAACTTGTTATTTTAAGACAACACTCACTATGCCACATTAGTGTTCTGATAAAAACATAAAAGTAGATTGCTTTATGTGGAGAGGATTAGAAAGAAGTTATAGAAAAGTATTTAAGGTTTTTTTTTAACAACAATTTAAGGTGGAAGTATATATTATGGTCAATGGCTTATTGTCTTATTTCATCAAACTAAATATCTCATTTTCTTTCTCTTTGCATAATATTCTGCAAAGTGTACCCATACTTGTCTTTTATGTCAGTTAAATTTTAAGAGCAATGTATTTTAGACAGAAGATTTTGGATGACGTTCAAAAAATAACATTTTTGTGAAGTTGCTTTGACAAATAATTAGATGTGAAATGTGTATTTAAGTTTCAGACTAGCAATTGCTGCCTAGCAGGGTTTTTTTTTAAGCCAATAAAGCTCAAGTAAATTGTACAGATGACAGATCTAAAGGTTCATAGCTTTTTTCATCAGTCTATTGTAGATACAAGGGAAAGTGGTTGACATATTTTTGAACCGTGGTAAGTTTTTCAGAACATGATATTTTCAATTATTTTTAAATCTGAGATTCCACTTCGAAGGTGGAAGGAAAATATCAACAAGGTTTTTCCTGAGAGTTTGAGTATATGAGTTAGGTGCTCAAATCTGAGAGTAATGCACTAGTCACATGTACATAAATCGACAAATATATATAAGCCCCCAGTAATTCTAGATTTACAAATCTTTTTTTTTTAATTTTTTGGTATCAAACTACCCTGATCAAGGATGATTTATTGCAAAAAAAAAAAAAAAAAAAAGGTCTTTTGAAGATGTCATTGACATAACCCTTCAGGACTTTGAGATTTTTGTACATATTTATTCATACAATCTGAAATCTGGCTTCTGCTGGCATGGATTTGCCCAGCAAACAAAATTGCAGCACAAATTATACTCCCAGATTCTGGTTTTTTCTTCATTGTTGTTTTTGTTGTATGAAAAGACCAAAATATAAAAAGCTAACTATGCATACTGAGAACATCTCTGCTGTGACATTCAGTAATCAAAGGCCATGAAAACTGACCGAGCTATGCATGATGAGAGGCATAATCAAAGAGCTCAAAGTGAATTATTTAAAAAGCTATTGCAAAAGATGCAGATGTAGAGAATGGACTTGAGGACACAGGGCGGGGGAAGGGTAAGCTGAGACGAAGTGAGAGAGTGGCATTGACATATATACACTACCAAATGTAAAATAGATAGCTAGTGGGAAGCAGCTGCATAGCAGCGGGCTTCCCTGGTGGCGCAGTGATTGAGAGTCTGCCTGCCAATGCAGGGGACGCGGGTTCGTGCCCCGGTCCGGGAAGATCCCACATGCTGCGGAGCAGCTGGGCCTGTGAGCCATGGCTTCTGAGCCTGCGCATCCGGAGCCTGTGCTCTGCAACAGGAGAGGCCACAACAGTGAGAGGCCCACATACAGCAAAAAAAAAAAAAAAAAAAGGCCGCATAGCACAGGGAGATCAGCTCACTGCTTTGTGACCACCTAGAGAGGTGGGATAAGGAGGGTGAGAGGGAGACGCAAGAGGGAGGGGATATGGGGATATATGTATATGTATAGCTGATTCATGTTGTTATACAACAGAAAGTAACACAACATTGTAAAGCAATTATACTCCGATAAAGATGTTAAAAAAAAATAAAAAGCTATTCCATACTACTCAGCCATAAAAAAGAATAAAATAATGCCATTGGCAGCAACATGGATAGATCTAGAAATTATGACACTAAGTGAAGTAAGTCAGAAAGAAAAAGACAAATACCAGATGATATTTATATGTGGAATCTAAAATATGACACAATTTATCTACGAAACAGAAACAAACTCACAGACATAGAGAACAGACTTGTGGTTTCCAAGGGGGAAGAGGGTAAAGGAGGGAAGATTTGGGAGTTTGGGATTAGCAGATGCAAACTATTATGTATAGAATGGATAAACAACAAGGTCCTACTGTATAGCACAGGGAACTATATTCAATACCCTGTGATAAACCATAACGGAAGAGAATATGGAACAGAATATATATACATATATAGAGAGAAATATCTGAATCACTTTGCTGTACCCCAGAAACTAACACAACATTGAAAATTAACTATACTTCAGTAAAATAATTTTTTTTTAAAGCTATTCCAACGTGGTGTAGGAAGCAAAAAGAAGTGAATTTGGGATATGGAGAAATAGGTTCTGACTGTAGATAATTTTCACAGTGCCTCTAAGCAGCTCTATTTGGAGGGAGGAGGATGGAGTCTCCGTAGGCTCCCTATGTGGTTACAGCAACTTTCTTGTAGGCACCATCAATCACTTAATCCAAATCAGTCCCACTTGTCCCCTGCTTCAACTTGCTTCAACTGAAGAAAATTCTTCTGGGAAAAAGGAACCATGAGGCGGAAGAAACTTTAAGGTAATATTCTAAACCTAAATAAATATATACAAACATTTGAGGATAGGGGAAAATACCATGAATCACAACATATAAAACTAAGAACAAAATTCTTTTTGAAAAAGGAAGAAATGAAGAGTTGATTTATATAGGAAGGAAACAAACAAACAAAAAAGATAGAATAATCTTGGAAATGAAGCCTAGACCAAAAGGTTTAATTGACAAGGCAAAACTGACTTCAGTGAAATATAATGAGGACCACTAAAGAAGCACTGTAGGGCTTCCCTGGTGGCGCAGTGGTTGAGAGTCCGCCTGCCGATGCAGGGGACGAGGGTTCGTGCCCCCCCGTCCAGGAAGATCCCACATGCCGCCCAGCGGCTAGGCCCGTGAGCCATGGCCGCTAAGCCTGCGCATCCGGAATCTGTGCTCCGCAGCGGGAGAGGCCACAACAGTGAAAGGCCCGTGTACCGCAAAAAAAAAAAAAAAAAAGAAAGAAGCACTGTAAAATGACAAGAAGAATGAAAATGAGATTTTAAGAAAGGAAGTAAAAAAAGTCACAATGGGAAGTGGTGGCAAAGTGGAAAGCAAGAAAGGAATAATATTCATATCATCGATGTCTCTGGGAAGAAACACAAAACAATGGAACAGACTAATACTGAAACATGAGCCAAGAAAATTTTCCAAAAAAACCCCAAAAAGGATTAGAATCTAAATACTGAAATAACCTACCCAGCAATCCAGAAAAGTTAACTCTGAGACACCTCCTAATAAAACTGTAAGATTCTAAAATGAAATCTTCAAGGCTTCCAGGTACAAAGATAACTTACATGGGCAAAAGACATCAGTTTTTTCACAAACCACACACAGAACAAGGCAACAATGGAGCAGCATCTTTACAAAACTCAATAAAAGAAAGTATAAGCCAAAAAATTTATACCAGCCAAGTTTCCCTTCAAGAACCAAGGCTTTGACAGAGGTGCCAAGAATGCACAATGAGGAAAGGATAGTCTCTTTAACACAGCATGTTGGGGAAACTGGATATCCACATGCAAAAGAATGAAATTGGATTCCCGGGCTACAATCCTCGTTTTGCCCCAAATAAAACTTAGCTCCAACTCTCCTCTTGTGCATTTTTTTCAGTCGACACTAGGAGGGGCCGAGATTGGCCATCCTTCCTCTCTCTGAGACTTGATCTTTTTCCTTTCCTCTTCACTTCCCTGAAGTGCCTGTGACTACCTTGTGGGGAGGATGGAGGTGGGGAGGGAGGAGGGGTGAGGTTCAGGCACAGGTGCAAGCCAGGCTGTGCCCTAGGACCCTGGCAGATGCCCCTGCTGATTCCCTTCTCTCCTGTCTTCTTGGAGGCCCTCTTGAGCTCGGACTGGACATGGCCCAGGACCAGCTCTCCCCTCAGAAGCTCCCTTGGCTGACCCTCCTCCCATCAGTGAGTCTGGTCCCCGGCAAGGCACATCGCCTAATCCCAGCCCCACGTCCTGAAATACCTTCTCCCGTTGCCCACCTCCACCTACCCGCATGTCCAGAAGGGCTAATTACTCTTTTTTGTTTCTCAAAGTAAAAAAAGACTAATAGCACATCTAATAGAGTTGAACCTTCGTATCCAGAGTCAAATGCAAGAATGAAGTTTACTTGGGGGCATTTTAAATGACCAGATATTAAAAGTGACCTAAGACTTGATGTGCGCTGCTGAAACATAAGGAGTCTCATTCAGATAAATTTCGTTTAAGCTATTTTTCTTCTTTCAAGCTCAGCGAGGTTAAAACAATTGTTAAATATAACGCATTTAGCCAAGGTTGGCAGCAGTAACCCAGGGCTTTGGGGTGATAATCCATATGATAATAATTTTTTTAAACTGAAGAAATGCTTTGCTTTTAACTGTCAATTTACATCAACTCTAAAATACAGGTTTTGCTTTTTAAATTAACAATAAGAACCAGGCTGTATATAACTTTAGATTTTTATATACGGTAGTTTGATAAGGGTTTATAAAAATAAACACATGCACTTTTTATAATGCCAAACACTGAAATCTGGCCTCATGACTAGTGGATATAGCTACAGACGGAAGTGTAGGATGGTATATGTTTAAAAAAATCTATTTCCGGAAACACTGCAATAACAAACAAAAAAATGTGTCTGAAACTCTTCCTTCTTACGGACAGTCCCAGCCTGGACATCAATTCTCTGATAGATCGTGTGTGTTCACCTGGCTACAAGGGCATAGTACTAAGTGAGAGGTTTTTAATTACATTTAAAATTGTTTCACTTATAGAATATGCTTAGCAACTAAGGGATATAGATTCAATTAATTAATAAAGGGACACACACACTCTCACATAGAGGGAGGATTAACATATTCCACACTGAGCCAAGAAGACCTCTTCTTTTTCTGGATTACATTCCTATACCCAGAGGTGATACGCTGATGAAAGTGTCTGTAGATAAAGAAGACTATAATATTCCTGGAATAACCCTTTCTTTTCCTAAGAAAGTAGGGGTGGGCATATTAGCTGACGTTATATGTAACACAAAGGCATTAAACAACATGGAAATTAAATTTACAATAACTATGAAGCTCTACAATGCAAATCTAACAGAAATGAGTATTATTTATTAAACTGGATGACACTATTTTTCATGAAGTAGAAATTTTAGGAAGTATAAAGAGAAGGTAACAAAGAGGTAAGAAACATATCATTTCTATTAGCCCAGATTAAATGGGGGGAAAACATATAAGCTATGTAAAATAATTAATTAGGCAAATCTTATTGATGTATTTATATGAACTACTCTATTTGTATTTATCTGTACAACTTCTTAGCAATTACCCATGAAACATTTGAAAAGCTTACCATTAGCCAAAACTAAAACTTCATGGTATTCTTCAATGAAGCAGGAAACTAAGAAAACTATGAAACATGACTTGCTGTACCACTTAGAGATGCTTTTTAAATGATGATCAAGGAACTCTAAGACCCAAAGGAAATCAAGCCACAATTCAATAAGATATAGAAAATAATGATGAAGACATTATCTCTTAGAAATTATCGAATGTCAACAAAGCAGTGCTCAGAGGAATATTCAAGGCCAAAAATGCATTCATCATTTGGCAAAAGTAAATTAAAATAATTTAGGCATGTAATTTAAAATGTTAGAACTAGAACCACAGACTATCCTGTGAAAAAAAGTGAATTAAAATAGCTTAGGCATGAAATTTAAAAGTTAGAACTGGAACCACAAACTAAACCTGTGAAAAAAACTGAATTAAAATAATTTAGGCAAGTAATTTAAAAGTTAGAACTAGAACCACAAACTAAACCTGTGAAAAGCATACGAATGAATTAGTAAAGATTAAAGCAGAAAATAGTAGCAAAACAAAAATGTTCAGAAAGAACAATACAAAAATCCAGTGGCTGTTTCTTTGAAATAAAATAATAATGGAGAAAAGATAACTAATCAAGAATTTTCTCAAAAGAGAACAAATTCACATATCATAGTCAGCATCTTACATACACATATATTCAAGAAATATAAATTAAAAGCAGGAAGCGAGATCCAGCAGTGCATTAAAAAATTCATAAAACAAGTTAAAATTTATTCCAAGAAAGCAGAGGTAGCTAAATATTTGGCAATCTATTAATGCAATTCATCATATTAACACAGTAAATAGAAAATAACTCATGAAAATGGTAATAATAAAACCCCCATGAGAGGTAGGGAAATCGCTTGGAAATATTCAACACATCTTTAAGATAAGTTGCAAACAAAGAAGCTAAGAAACTTTCTTACAATGATAAGTGTATTCATTAAAAATCTACATCCAACACCATACTTAATGAGAAAACCGTTGAAGCATTAGTTTTAAAGTTAGGAACAAAACAAAGGTAACCACTCTGGCTGAGAGTATCAGCATAAAAACACAGTAAAGACTATCTTATACAATAAGACAAAAAATGATAAAATATTTGAGATTGGAAACAAAAACTGAAACTATCACTGTTAAGGGAAAATACTGTTTAGGAGAGTATTACAGACAAACTGAATTAATCATAAATTTCAACAATGTTGCTGTTTACAAGATCAATATAAAATAGGTAGCTTTAGATGAAACAACTATAACAATTAGCAAATTTATTCAATAAAATAAAAATCCCATTCTGACAGCAACAGAAAATAGAAGTTACCTAGGTGTGAATATTAAATGATGTATAAACCTCCATGGAAGAAATGATAAATTCCAGGTATAAATAAAGATGACTATAACATCAAAATTTATACTATTACGTAGAATTAGAAAATGTCTATTTAAAAATCACACTGCCCATCTGGAGCTGGATTTTAAGTACTGTGGTGCTAATAGCCAACCTTTTTAAGCATATTGATTGTTCTTCAAAAATCAAGGATGTTCCAAGATCAAAAAGAGTAGTATTCCAAGGGTAACAAATTAGATAATATATTGTCTAAAATGTACTTAATACACAGATCTAAATATGCAGTGTGCTATTTAATCTACAGGTGGCATGGCTCAAGGGCTTTTAAAGCAGCACAAAGACTCTGTAGATTGTTTCTAAGTGACAGGCAACCCCACTGGCATTAATTTCAATTGACCTTCATGCCCATATTCCTGAATTTTCCCGACCAGACTGATTATACTGACATCTCTTGTGATGTTAGCTTTAACTCCAGCACACAACTGGAGTGTCCACAATTCTGTCCTCCTTCTTTTTAAATCTTTTTCTTTTCTTTTTTCTTTTTTTTAAACAAAGCTCAAACAGGATTTCACAGTTGGTACCTTGGCTACTCCCCATAGGGTTTCACAACCTTCTCTCTGAAGAACTATTTCCAAATTGAATTTTCCATTTAATGAGCAAAATTTCATCAGGCCTAAGTATTTAGGCTTTAGAGACAATTTGCAGGGAAAACATACAAAGAGAGATTTTAACCACTGGATTAAAAACACAGGGTTCAAAAGTGGCCACTTTAAAGGAGACAATATTTTGGATGGGTAATGTCACTTCACCCCAAATATTTTTGGAGTACTTTCTGTTGAAAGCAAGCAAGAAATTCTCCACATCTGCTGAGCATAACTTTTTAAATACATCATTTTAGAGTCACCGTTGATTTTTAAATTTAATGATTTATTTAAATATGTATATATTTTTACATTTCCTTGAAACCAAGGTGTGTTTATTTGTAGAGCAATATTTTGTTGCAGGAAGAACTCATGCACCTGCATACAGAACTGTGACATTCTTAGGTCAAGAGTCAACTTGAAATTATAATAGTTTATTATAGAATTAAAATATCTAAAATAAAGTCCATCCCAAAATTGTCATCCATATTCATTTTCTCCCCCTTCTGGATGATTGAAATATTTAGAGCACCAAGTTCAGCTACAGGAGGTTTTGGAGGAGATGGAGGGCAGATAAAATCCCTTGAGGCACCTTCACCACCAGGACTTGCTGAGGTCTGCGAACTATTTATCTAGGGGATCTCTCCGAGAAAATCGTTCCTCAGCCTCTGTTGCTGCTTTCTCTTGCAAAATTTCTCATCCAAATTAACTAAAGAGAAATGGATACCCTAGTTGAATGGCTAATCATAAACAATAAAGAACAATAGAAACAGAAGCAAATGAACTATAAAGACAAAAACAACAATAATATTTATGTGCTTCTAGACCAGTGATGCCTCCCATTTATATGTCTTAATAAAAATACAGGAACTCTTTTATTAGAAATGGGTTTTTTACAGGTTTACACACTTATAACTCTATTAAAAACAAAATTAATGTATTTAAACTAAAATGTCGAGTAAACTAGAAAGTAAAGTTTGTATGTACATACATTTATTCACACACATGAATACTAATGCAGCTCTTTACACTAAGGGATCATAAAAATTTAATGATGCAAAACAGGATATTCTGAAACTGTTTCAAACCAATTTTGAATGTCTTTGAAAAGAATAGTCATTTATAGTTAGAGTGATTTTCTTGTTTCTAGAAGAGAACAAATTCACTCTTCACCATTATCACATTTGAGTTTTTTGAACAAAGTAGTCTCTCAAAAAATGAGGTCTCTAAAAAAACCCTTCCAAAAAATGTTTATAATGGTGAATGTTCAAGAAAGAGTTTGGTTGATTGACTTTTATATTTACATAAATTACTTTTTTAAGACTCCTTGATGCCTTACTGTGCTTCTACCCTAAATAATATATTGATAATAATTTGATAATTTGAACAATATTTTATTAGTCTCTAATGCTCTTACTCAAAAATAGACAAGTGACCTAATGGCATTACTAATTATTTTTATGTTCAGTTTTCCTAATCTTGTGAATATTATTTTTGAAGCCATGAAAAATAAAACTTCTTAAACAATTTATTTTTTTCCTCCGCAAATAACCTGAAATAATAGTGAGAACAAAGTACACATCGAAGATTCATACTTTGTGAACAATTCTAGTCAGTTTATATTAACTTTATTGGTTTTACAGTCCTTAGATTTGATTTTTAATTTAGAGATAATTTTGGATTTCTAAAAAAAGGAAATAAATAAAAAACATTCTCTTGAGATAACATGATACCTCTGACATATTCTATTCTATTTGATACTTGTCACCTTTTGATGGCAGTGAAAAAAAACATTCTAAGACATTTTTATGAATCATAAATCTTAAAATTAGAATATCCATATCCCAGGAATCTAAAAATAGTAACCCCCCCGACCCTTGTGTAGTGCAATCCAACAGAGTTGGCCACAGGGTGCAAACATCAAAATGATATGGAACTCATTCAAAAGGCAGCTTACAGGTTTCTAGAATATTAATTGAAAACAATTACAATCGGATGGAAGGTATATTAAAAGGTGATGGAATTTTATACTTATAGGTGATTCTGAAGAAACTGAACCTTGTGAAGTTTTTTCAGTCTTCAATCCTGAAGAATCTTGTGAAGAATCTTTCATGAATCTTCACATGAAGAATGTGAAGAAAAATTTCTTTCACATTGTCTTAAAAAAATGATGGTTTGTCTCAATGATCTAATATATTTTATGGACCATTCATTAAACTTCTCATGTCTGTGCAGAATTATTTTCAACTAACCATGGAATTTTTAAAAAATAAAACACTAAATCTATAACATTATTTACAAAGACATTAAAAATTCTAATTAGAGAACACAATATTCTATTGATCAAATTAAATAGTATAATAAAGCTAAGGACAGATATTATTATTTTAATGATAGCATTTTTTGCATAACAGCAGTATAGAAGTAAACACATCTAAGATTCTGATGAATGAGCTGAGAGATTATAAAGTAAAGAGAAATACAAGCTCTGTGGAGAGAGGGTTATTCACATTTTTTAAAGCATGGAGTAAATTATGCTTTGATGACATTACAGAAAAGGATACTTCTTAAAATTTATTTATTTTTTACTGAAGTATAGTTGATTTTCAATGTTGGTTAGTTTAGAGAAAAGGATACTTTTAATAAATTAGCATCTCTAGAATATTATAGTAAAAAGTTGTCAAGGAAAATACCTATAAAACATGGTAAAATGATAACTAAAATTTTACTAGCTATCTGAAACAGAGTGGCATGGTCCCCTATGTCCTAATACATGATACTGGTGTTCAGATTCCTGAGACCACTCTTGGAATTCACCTCTTTGCTGCCTGATTGCTTTGGATGGGCAATTTCTACGTGACCCGCAGGCATCTATGAAAATCAAGAGTTCCTTTGTTACAACTCAGAAACAGGAATCAATTTTTTGACACACAGAAAGGAGTGCCTCCTTTAACCTTCCAAAACTTATGCTGATTCAGTGATTACAAGTTAATTGATCTTTTCTCCTCTGTGAAAAGCCAGTCTAAATCCATGGTTTTCTCTAAGGATGCTCTAATGAGAAATGTTCTTGCCTCTTTGGAAGTACGTAGTTTAAGCCAATCTGAAAAAGATTTTAAGTGTAAAAGTCTCCATCATTTCAAGTATACAGTTAATGTTCTCTATAATTTTATTCAAATCCAACCTTAGAAATATTTTTCTCACAAGGTATTTTTATTTTTTTATTTTATTTATTTTTTTTAACATCTTTATTGGAGTATAACTGCTTTACAATGATGTGTTAGTTTCTGCTTTATAACAAAGTGAATCAGTTATACATATACATATATCCACATATCTCTTCCCTCTTGCATCTCCCTCCCTCCCACCCTTTCTATCCCACCCCTCTAGGTGGTCACAAGGTATTTTTAAAATGAAGCTTCAAGAAAAGAACTGGGAGAAATAAAAGAACAACCCACAAAAGTATAAAGCTCAGCTTTTTAGTGTTTTCCCTCATGCTTCTTTTGTGAAAAGAAATGAAATGGAGGTGGAGAGTTTTTCTATTGAGAACTTAGGTGTGAGATTTGTATATTTGTTTCCTTCCTTTGAGTAGTAGCAGTAGAAGGAAAGCTATCAAAACCAAACCTCTCAGATTGCCAACAAACACATGAAAGAATGCTCAACATCATTAATCATTAAAGAAATGCAAGTCAAAACTACAATGAGGTATCATCTCACATTGGTCAGAACGGCCATCATCAAAAAATCTACAAACAATAAGTGCTGGATAGGATGTGGAGAAAGGGGAACCCTCTTGCACTGTTGGTGGGAATATAAATTGATACAGCCACTATAGAAAACAGTATGGAGGTTCCTTAAGAAACTAAAACTAGAACTACCATGACACCCAGCAATCCCACTACTGGGCATATACTCTGAGTAAACCATAATTCAAAAAGAGTCATGTACCAAAATGTTCATTGCAGCTCTATTTACAATAGCCAGGACATGGAAGCAACCTAAGTGTCCATCGATAGATGAATGGATAAAGAAGATGTGGCACATATATACAATGGAATATTACTCAGCCATAAAAAGGAATGAAACTGAGTCATTTGTAGTGAGGTGGATGGACCTAGAGACTGTCATACAGAGTGAGGTAAGTCAGAAAGAGAAAAACAAATACCATATACTAACACATATATATGGAATCTAAACCAAAGAAAATGGTCAGAAAAACCTAGGGACAAGACAGGAATAAAGATGCAGACCTACTAGAGAATGGACTTAAGGATACGGGGAGGGGGAAGGGTAAGCTGGGACAAAGTGAGAGAGTGGCATGGACATATATACACTACCTAATGTAAAATAGATAGCTAGTGGGAAGCAGCCGCATAGCACAGGGAGATCAGCTCGGTGCTTTATGACCACCTAGAGGGGTGGGATAGGGAGGGTAGGAGGGAGGGAGACGCAAGAGGGAAGAGATATGGGGACATATGTATATGTATAACTGATTCACTTTGTTATAAAGCAGAAACTAACACACCATTGTAAAGTAGTTATACTCCAATAAAGATGTTAAAAAAAAAAAAAACAACCTCCTTGTACAGGGTTTCATGTGATAGAATTTAATCTGAGTACCAAATAGCATCAGGCTCTTGCAAGTGTCTGACACTTCTGCCCCAGGGCTGTTTTTAAACATTTTTCCCCTTTCCTGTCAATGAAATTTGGCATACAGCTCCACGCACTGCCTTATTACTAAAGGAGGAGGGGTAAATAAAGGTCGTTTTCCCACCTAATGAGATGTCAGAGGTGAAATCAACAAAATAAAGCAAACTCGGGCTCCAACGTGGAAAAAAAATATTTCACGTGTAAATTTTGTATTATGTGGACTCAGTTCTTCACAAAATTAACAGTAGTCACACAAATTATGGATTAGGATTGTTTGGTTTTCTGTGAATTATCTAAGTCCTGATAGTTTCATTTATAAAGATGGGTGAACATTAGCAGTATTGGAATTTCACCTGTAATATTATTTGCAGGAAAAGAATTTAATTCCATAATCTCTGTTAAGAGGAAATAACACAATGGAAAAAGTTCCAGAACCATATGTAAAATGCTGAATAACTTTTCAGAAATGATTCCAACTCCAGCTGAAATGTTTCTAACATTTTAAATACGGTCCTTAGACAGAATATGTTCTTTACCTTCAAAGGCAAAAATTTCTCCGATATTTGTTTAGAGAGTTTTTTTACTTGTTTATTTCAATAGCAGGATGACATTTTTAAAGAAATGTCCTTTCAGATAATGATGTAACCAAGTTACATTATTTGCTATCAGCTATGATTTTTTTATTAAAACCTACTCACACATAATTGCACAAATACTTATAGATTCATGGATATAAGTTTTGCCTTCAAAATAATCTAAAAGTGTTATTTTATTAAAACTGAAGCATAGAGACATTAAATGACTTGAACTTGTACCCAGATAGCTACTAACAGAAACTGAAATGTAATAAATTTCTAGTGTAATGTTTGCTTTCTTGTTCAATGATAAAATGTATGTTACCAGTGAAATGCTTGTTATTTTAGTATTGGTTGATAAGTATTATTGAGAATAGTCATGATCATTTGTCTCATGCTATTTGCCTTTTGTATTTGTTTTACTTCAAAGAACTTCACAATCATCTTTGAAAAGAAGATATAGATTGTCTAATGTCAGAGATGGAAAAAATAAGACAGGAAGAAATTGAAGGAAAAGGTCAGCCATAACTAAAGATTCAAGCAAGAATTACAACTTAGATCTCTCTTGAAAAGAAATTCAGTTCTAAGCTACCTATAAGACACTGTCACTGTCTGTAAAATTAGTTTTTTGTTTAACATCTCCATTGTTGAAGAACCTCATTTGCCAGATTTGCTTTCAGTGCATTGTATCATTGTTTTATTAAGGTTGCATATAATAATAGAAGCAAAGACCATTAGAATAAACATTGCATCTCTCAATTTATTTGATAACTCCTTTGTACACATACCAAACTATGTGACCTTTCTTTAAAGTAAACTTTTAAGTGCATCAAACATACTGACCCCTTTCTTAAATACTGACATAACATTAACGGAAGTAATGGGATTGTTTCACGGTATTATCAGAGTATTCATAGTGTAGCACATTAAGACTGGAGGTTACAGAGATCTAAAAATAATAATGAGCAATCAGTACAAAACCATATTTAGATTCCCAGGTGTCAAGCTGTAATATCTTCTGAATCCAATTCCTGAAGGGATAGGACACATTTACAGCAATTAAACAACACTCTCTTTCATCTCATGAAATGGTGAAAATCTATTTTCGCAATCAGCGGCCATTATTTGTCCATTATCCTATTTTCCCTCTGAGGATTGTTCATGATCTTGGACCTCCTTAAACACATGAGCTCCCATCACTTTAGCCTTAAGGTAATAGCCATCACCATGTAAAGACAGCTTAGTAATGGCCCATCATGAAATAAAGATAGAGCACTCAGGACAGGTGGCCTCAGAATATTCAAGTAAATATGTAAAATTAACAAGGGCATTCTGAAATTGCACATCATAAAGCATAATCAAACATATACTGATTATGTCAATATAAATGGTATTCTCTAGAGCGGAGGGAGAACTCAGAAGAATTAAGATTTGGTAATCCACACATAAAAACCAAGTAATTGCTTAATTATATAAGGTTTCAGGGATATCATCTCATATCAAAATAGCAATAAATAAAATAAATTTATCAATCTAGTATTCAGGGAGATAAGACATAGAAGGAAGCGATTAATGACAGCAGTTTACCTTTTCCCTTGAAGGATTTCAAACTACTTTTGTAAACAATAAAAATACACCTTAAAAAAAAAAACACCATGCAAGTGCCTCTCATATGCAAAGCACTACTGGGGGCTGGTGATGTGGTAGCCTCAGAGTTATAAGCAGAATTCTACCCACCAAAAAATTTAGTGAGGAGGTCCCACAGGTAATGACTTCAAGGTGAAATGTGATTAACGACCTCTAAGTGGGCAAACCATGCTGGACAGTTATAGCCACTTAAATCACTCCTGGCTGGAATAGCCAGGGAACATTTAATTTAATAAAAGGAATATTTCATCTGACTTTTATCCTTTCTGGGGGAATCTCAAATACAGCTGGACAAGTTTATTTATGCCAATGCATTTTCTGATACAGGGCAGGGTGGAAAGGCATCCCTAAGACCAGTATACCTCTCCGTTCCAGGCTATTATGAAAAAGGAGACATTCATTCTAGGAAGGATGCATAGCTACAGTTCTCAAGCCAATAGGTGTATGGTGCTACATAACATGGTATCCTTTGGTTGACTAAGACCTAAAGATTGTCCTGTCCTCCTGTATGCTGTACCAGTTGACCCGCCTTGAGACAAAGGTGAGAATGATTTTTTTTATTGAAGGTAGTTGATTTACAATGTTGTGTTAATTTCTGCTATACAGCAAAGTGATTCAGTTATATGTATATATGCATTATTTTAATATTCTTTTCCATTATGATTTATCACAGGATATTGGATATAGCTCCCCGTGTTATACAATAGGATCTTGTTATTTATCCATTCTGTATATACTAGTTTGCATCTGCTAATCCCAAACGCCCAATCCATCGTTCCCCCATCCCTCCTCCCCCTTGGCAACCACATGTCTATTCAAGGTGAGAATGATGTGAAGTTCCATGACTTAGAATTTCTGACCTCTAAGAAAAGTGACTACATGCTCATAAAATAAATGGAGTCACCTGGGTAAATGCTGTCTGGGTTCACGTGAGTCATAGCCATTTCCACATTTCGTGGAATATGATTTCACTGGTTAAAAATTCCCACCATGGAAAAACAATCCGAGATATCATAGCTATGTAGTTTGTTTTGACCCAAGAGCTTCCTCTCCAGATATTAATCCAACTGACTCTCATCTCTCCCTTCAGCTAGCAGTGTTCAAAATCATTACAGGGCACGGTGAACGACGGATCCCAGCATAAGAGAGAAAGCAAGTTTGTTAGGAAGGCTAAAAATTCTCTTATCTTCATGGTACTATCAAGCTTACCCATTTGCTTTACAAAGGAGTAGTCTCGTTAATTAAGGTTTAGTTAAAGAGTTAAGGAACTCTTTAAAACATGTCCCTCTTACTATATATTAAAGAAGAAAAAAGATAGAACCAATCGTGCATATGTATTTTGTTTATGTCAAATTAAAACACAGGTCTCATCAGAAAGTCTCTAAATGATATCTTAGAAGCTCTACCTGGGCTTCCCTGGTGGCGCAGTGGTTGAGAGTCCGCCTGCCGATGCAGGGGACACGTGTTCGTGCCCCGGTCCTCGAAGATCCCACATGTCGCGGAGCAACTAAGCCCATGAGCCATGGCCGCTGAGCCTGCGCATCCGGAGCCTGTGCTCCGCAACGGGAGAGGCCACAACAGTGAGAGGCTCGCGTACCGCAAAAAAAAAAAAAAAAGCTCTTCCTTACGAAACTTTCCACAGTAAACAAGTGTTTATTCTTTTTCTTTTTTTTTTTTTAACATCTTTGTTGGGGTATAATTGCTTTACAATGGTGTGTTAGTTTCTGCTTTATAACAAAGTGAATCAGTTATACATATATATATGTTCCCATATCTCTTCCATCTTGCGTCTCTCTGCCTCCCACCCTCCCTATCCCACCTTTCAAGGCAGTCACAAAGCACCAAGCTGATCTCTTTGTGCTGTGCAGCTGCTTCCCACTAGCTATCTACCTTACGTTTCGTAGTGTATATATGTCATTGCCGCTCTCTCGCTTTGTCACAGCTCACCCTTCCCCCTCCCCATATCCTCAAGTCCGTTCTCTTGTAGGTCTGTGTCTTTATTCCTGTCTTATCCCTAGGTTCTTCATGACATTATTTTTTTCCTAAATTCCATATATATGTGTTAGCATACGGTATTTGTCTTTCTCTTTCTGACTTACTTCACTCTGTATGACAGACTCTAGATCTATCCACCTCATTACAAATAGCTCAATTTCATTTCTTTTTATGGCTGAGTAATATTCCATTGTATATATGTGCCACATCTTCTTTATCCATTCATCCGAATATGGGCACTTAGGTTGTTTCCATCTCTGGGCTATTGTAAACAGAGCTGCAATGAATATTCTGGTACATGAGTCTTTTTGAATTATGGTTTTCTCAGGGTATATGCCCAGTAGTGGGATTGCTGGGTCATATGGTAGTTCTATTTGTAGATTTTTAAGGAACCTCCATACTGTTCTCCATAGTGGCTGTACCAATTCACATTCCCACCAGCAGTGCAAGAGTGTTCCCTTTTCTCCACACCCTCTCCAGCATTAATTGTTTCTAGATTTTTTGATGATGGCCATTCTGACTGGTGTGAGATGATACCTCATTGTAGTTTTGATTTGCATTTCTCTAATGATTAATGATGTTGAGCACTCTTTCATGTGTTTGTTGGCAATCTGTATATCTTCTTTGGAGAAATGTCTATGTAGGTCTTCTGACCATTTTTGGATTGGGTTGTTTGTTTTTTTGTTATTGAGCTGCATGAGCTGCTTGTAAATTTTGGAAATTAATCCGTTGTCCGTTGCTTCATTTGCAAATATTTTCTCCCATTCTGAGGGTTGTCTTTTGGTCTTGTTTATGGTTTCCTTTCCTGTGCAAAAGCTTTGAACTTTCATTAGGTCCCATTTGTTTATTTTTGTTTTTATTTCCATTTCTCTAGGAGGTGGGTCAAAAAGGATCTTGCTGTGATTTATATCATAGAGTGTTCTGCCTATGTTTTCCTCTAAGAGTTTGATAGTTTCTGGCCTTACATTTAGGTCTTTAATCCATTTTGAGCTTATTTTTGTGTATGGTGTTAGGAAGTGATCTAATTTCATACTTTTCCATGTAGCTGTCCAGTTTTCCCAGCACCACTTATTGAAGAGGCTGTCCTTTCTCCACTGTACATTCCTGCCTCCTTTATCAAAGATAAGGTGACCATATGTGCATGGGTTTATCTCTGGGCTTTCTATCCTGTTCCATTGATCTATCTTTCTGTTTTTGTGCCAGTACCATACTGTCTTGATTACTGTAGCTTTGTCGTATAGTCTGAAGTCAGGGACCCTGATTCCTCCAGCTTCGTTTTTCATTCTCAAGATTGCTTTTGATATTCGGGGTCTTTTGTGTTTCCATACAAATTGTGAAATTTTTTGTTCTAGTTCTGTGAAAAATGCCAGTGATAGTTTGATAGGGATTGCATTGAATGTGTAGATTGCTTTGGGTAGTAGAGTCATTTTCACAATGTTGATTCTTCCAATCCAAGAACATGGTATATCTCTCCATCTATTTGTATCATCTTTAATTTCTTTCATCAGTGTCTTATAATTTTCTGCATACAGGTCTTTTGTCTCCTTAGGTAGGTTTATTCCTAGATATTTTATTCTTTTTGTTGCAATGGTAAATGGGAGTGTTTTCTTGATTTCACTTTCATATTTTTCATCATTAGTGTATAGGAATGCCAAAGATTTCTGTGCATTAATTTTGTATCCTGCCACTTTACCAAATTCATTAATTAGCTCTAGTAGTTTTCTGGTAGCATCTTTAGGATTCTCTATGTATAGTATCATGTCATCTGCAAACAGTGACAGCTTTACTTCTTCTTTTCTGCTTTGGATTCCTCTTATTTCCTTTTCTTCTCTGATTGCTGTGGCTAAAACTTCCAAAACTATGTTGAATAAGAGAGATGAGAGTGGGCAACCTTGTCTTGTTCCTGATCTTAATGGAAATGCTTTCAGTTTTTCACCATTGAGGATGATGTTGGCTGTGGGTTTGTCATATATGGCCTTTATTATGTTGAGGAAAGTTCCCTCTATGCCTACTTTCTGAAGGGTTTTTATCATAAATGGGTATTGAATTTTGTCAAAAGTTTTCTCTGCATCTATTGAGATGATCATATGGTTTTACTCCTTCAATTTGGTAATATGGTTTATCACATTGATTGATTTGCGTATATTGAAGAATCCTTGCATTCCTGAAATAAACCCCACTTGATCATGGTGTATGATCTTTTTAATGTGCTGTTGGATTCTGTTTGCTAGTATTTTGTTGAGGATTTTTGCATCTATGTTCATCAGTGATATTGGCCTGTAGTTTTCTTTCTTTGTGACATCCTTGTCTGGTTTTGGTATCAAGGTGATGGTGGCCTCATAGAATGAATTTGGGAGTGTTCCTCCCCCTGCTATATTTTGGAAGAGTTTGAGAAGGATAGGTGTTAGCTCTTCTCTAAATGTTTGATAGAATTCGCCTGTGAAGCCATCTGGTCCTGGGCTTTTGTTTGTTGGAAGAATTTTAATCACAGTTTCAATTTCAGTGCTTGTGATTGGTCTGTTCATATTTTCTATTTCTTCCTGATTCAGTCTTGGCAGGTTGTGCATTTCTAAGAATTTGTACATTTCTTCCAGGTTGTCCATTTTATTGGCATAGAGTTGCTTGTAGTAATCTCTCATGATCTTTTGTATTTCTGCAGTGTCAGTTGTTACTTCTCATTTTTCATTTCTAATTCTATTGATTTGAGTCTTCTCCCTTTTTTTTTTTTGATGAGTCTGGCTAATGGTTTATCTATTTTGTTTATCTTCTCAATGAACCAGCTTTTACTTTTATTGATCTTTGCTATCTTTTCCTTCATTTCTTTTTCATTTATTTCTGATCCGACTTTTATGATTTCTTTCCTTCTGCTAACTTTGGTGTATTTTTGTTCTTCTTTCTCTAATTGCTTTAGGTGCAAGGTTAGGTTGTTTATTCGAGATGTTTCCTGTTTCTTAAGGTGGGCTTGTATTGCTATAAACTTCCCTCTTAGAACTGCTTTTGCTGCATCCTATAGGTTTTGGGTCCTCGTGTCTCCATTGTCATTTGTTTCTAGGTATTTTTTTCTTTCCTCTTTGATTTCTTCAGTGATTACTTCGTTATTAAGTAGTGTATTGTTTAGCCTCCATGTGTTTGTATTTTTTACAGATATTTTCCTGTAATTGATATCTAGCCTCATAGCGTTGTTGTCAGAAAAGATACCTGATACAATTTCAATTTTCTTAAATTTACCAAGACTTGATTTGTGACCCAA
This sequence comes from Monodon monoceros, assembly GCF_005190385.1. NCBI lineage: Eukaryota > Metazoa > Chordata > Mammalia > Artiodactyla > Monodontidae > Monodon > Monodon monoceros. The sequence continues at coordinate 11,141,644 of NW_021703768.1, read as the reverse complement.
GATATGATCTATCCTGGAGAATGTTCCATGAGCACTTGAGAAAAATGTGTATTCTGTTGTTTTTGGATGGAGTGTCCTGTAAATATCAATTAAGTCCATCCTGTTTAATGTATCATTTAAAGCTTGTGTTTCCTTATTTATTTTCATTTTGGATGATCTGTCCATTGCTGAAAGTGGTGTTAACGTCCCCTACTATGATTGTGTTACTGTTGATTTCCCCTTTTATGGCTGTTAGTATTTGCCTTATGTATTGAGGTGCTCCTATGTTGGGTGCATAAATATTTACAATTGTTACATCTTCTTCTTGGATCGATCCCTTGATCATTATGTAGTGTCCTCCTCTGTCTCTTGTAATAGTCTTTATTTTAAAGTCTATTTTGTCTAATATGAGAATTGCCACTCCAGCTTTCTTTTGGTTTCCATTTGCAAGGAATATTTTTTTTCATCCCCTTACTTTCAGTCTGTATGTGTCTCTAGGTCTGAAGTGGGTCTCTTGTAGAGAGCATATATATGGGTCTTGTTTTTGTATATGTTCAGCCAATCTGTTTCTTTTGGTGGGAGCATTTAGTCCATTTACATTTAAGGTAATTATCTATATGTACGTTCCTATTCCCATTTTCTAAATTGTTTTGGGTTCATTATTGTAGGTCTTTTCCTTCTCTTGTGTTTCTTGCCTAGAGAAGTGCCTTTAGCATTTGTTGTACAGCTGGTTTTGTGGTGCTGAACTCTCTCAACTTTTGCTTGTCTGTAAAGGTTTTAATTTCTCCATCAAATCTGAATGAGATCCTTGTTGGGTAGAGTAATCTTGGTTGCAGGTTTTTCTCCTTCATCACTTTAAATATGTCCTGCCACTCCCTTCTGACTTGCAGAGTTTCTGCTGAAAGATCAGCTGTTAACCTTATGGGGATTCCCTTGTGTGTTATTTGTTGTTTTTCCCTTGCTACTTTCTTTTTATTTAATTTTTGACAGTTTGATTAATATGTTTCTTGGCTTATTTCTCCTTGGATTTATCCTGTATGGGACTCTCTGTGCTTCCTGGAGTTGATTAACTATTTCCTTTCCCATATTAGGGAAGTTTTCAACTATAATCTCTTCAAATATTTTCTCAGTCCCTTTCTTTTTCTCTTCTTCTTCTGGAACCCCTATAATTCGAATGTTGGTATGTTTAATGTTGTCCCAGAGGTCTCTGAGACTGTCCTCAGTTCTTTTCATTCTTTTACCTTTATTCTGCTCTTCAGTAGTTATTTCCACTATTTTATCTTCCAGGTCACTTATCCGTTCTTCTGTCTCAGTTATTCTGCTATTGATTCCATCTAGAGTATTTTTCATTTCATTTATTGTGTTGTTCATCGTTGCTTGTTTCATCTTTAGTTCTTCTAGTTTCTCATTAAATGTTTCTTGCATTTTGTCTATTCTATTTACAAGATTTTGGATCATATTTATCATTATTCTGAATTCTTTTTCAGGTAGACTGCCTATCTCCTCTTCATTTGTTAGGTCTGGTGGGTTTTTATCTTGCTCCTTCATCTGTGGTGTGTTTTTCTGTCTTCTCATTTTGCTTATCTTACTGTGTTTGGGATCTCCTTTTTGCAGGCTGCAGGTTCGTAGTTCCCATTGTTTTTGGTGCCTGTCCCCAGTGGCTAAGGTTGTTTCAGTGGGTTCTGTAAGCTTCCTGGTGGAGGGGACTAGTGCTTGTGTTCTGGTGGATGAGGCTGGATCTTGTCTCTCTGGTGGGCAGGCCCACGTCTGGTGGTGTGTTTTGGGGTGTCTGTGGACTTATTATGACTTTAGACAGCCTCTCTGCTAATGGGTGGGGTTGTGTTCCTGTTTTGTTAGTTGTTTGGCATAGGGTGTCCAGCACTGTAGCTTGCTGGTCGTTGAGTGAAGTTGGGTGCTGGCGTTGAGATGGAGACCTCTGGGAGATTTTCACCGTTTGATATTATGTGGAGCTAGGAGGTCTCTTGTGGACCAGTGTCCTGAAGTTGGCTCTCCCACCTCAGAGGCACAGCACTGACTCCTGGCTGCAGCATCAAGAGCCTTTCCTTCACACTGCTCAGAATAAAAGGGAGAAAAAGTAGAGAGAAAGAATTAGTAGAAGTAGGAAGAAAGAAAGAAAGAAAGAAAAGAAGAAAGGACGGAAGGAACAAAGAAAAAAAGAAGGAAAGAAAGAAAGAAAGGAAGGAGAGAGGGAGGGAGGGAGTGATGGACAGTGGGAGGAAGGAAGGAAGGAAGAAAGGAGGGAAGGAAGGAAAAAAGAAAGAAAGAAAGAAGATAAAGTAAAATAAATAGAGTAAAATATAGTAAAGTTATTAAATTAGAAAATAATTATTAAGAAAAAAAAATAAAAAGGACAGATAGAACCTTAGGACAAATGGTGGAAGCAAAGCTATACAGACAAAATCTCACACAGAAGCATACACATACACACTCACAAAAAGAGGAAAAGGGGAAAAAATCATAAATCTTGCGCTCAAAGTCCACCTTCTCAATTTGGGATGATTCATTGACTATTCAGGTATTCCACAGATGCAGGGTACATCAAGTTGATTGTGGAGTTTTAATCTGCTGCTTCTGTGGCTGCTGGGAGAGATTTCCCTTTCTCTTCTTTGTTCTCACAGCTCCCAGGGGCTCAGCTTTGAATTTGGGCCCGCGTCTGCGTGTAGGTCGCCGGAGGGCGTCTGTTTTTCACTCGGACAGGACGGGGTTAAAGGAGCCTCTGATTCGGGGGCTCTGGGAGGGAGGGGCACGGAGTGCAGGGCGAGCCTGCGGCCGCAGAGGCCAACGTGAAGTTGCACCAGCCTGAGGCTCCCCGTTCGTTCTCCCGGGGGAGTTGTCCCTGGATCCCGGGAACCCGGCAGTGGCGGGCTGCACAGGCTCCCCGGAAGGGAGGTGTGGAGAGTGACCTGTGCTCTCACATAGGCTTCTTGGCGGCGGCAGAAGCAGCCTTAGCGTCTCCTGCCCGTCCCTGGGGTCCGCGCCTTTAGCCGCTCCTCACGCCCGTCTCTGGAGCTCCTTTAAGCAGCGCTCTTAATCCCCTCTCCTCGCGCACCAGGAAACAAAGAGGGAGGAAAAAGTCTCTGGCCTCTTCGGCAGCTCCAGACCTTTTCCCGGACTCCCTCCTGGCTAGCCGTGGTGCACTAACCCCTTCAGGCTGTGTTCCCGCCGCCAACCCCAGTCCTCTCCCTGGGATCTGACCAAAGCCCGAGCCTCAGCTCGCAGCCCCTCCCGCCCCGGCGGGTGAGCAGACGAGCCTCTCGGGCTGGTGAGTGCTGGTCAGCACTGATCCTCTGTGCGGGAATCTCCCCGCTTTGCCCTCCGCACCCCTGTTGATGCTTTCTCCTCCGCGGCCCCGAAGCTTCCCCCTTCTGCCACCCGCAGTCTCCGCCCGTGAAGGGGCTTCCTAGTGTGTGGAAACCTTTCCTCCTTCACAGCTCCCTCCCACTGGTGCGGGTCCTGTCCCTATTCTTTTGTCTCTGTTTATTCTTTTTTCTTTTGCCCTACCCAGGTACGTGGGGAGTTTCTTGCCTTTTGGGATGTCTGAGGTCTTCTGCCAGCGTTCAGTAGGTGTTCTGTAGGAGTTGTTCCACGTGTAGATGTATTTCTGGTGTATCTGTGGGGAGGAAGGTGATCTCCACGTCTTAACTCTTCCGCTGTCTTCCCCTCGTCCCCCAAGTGTTTATTCTTGAAGTCAGGTCAAGAAGAAACATATGTCTTAGATCCTGCTTTATTCTCTTTCTGTCACTGCAGAGTTAAAGCTATATTTTACAACTTTAATTACTAATGTTTATCACAGTGCAAAATATTTAAATTTAAATCACATGTGCATATTATTGTGCCAGTTAATTTCTAGTTCCTTATCTGCAGCATTGTGTTTTCCTGTACCCATTTCAATACTTCAGAAGGAAACGAAGGGATGGGGGAAAATAAGGGTTCATTCAATGATACTCAAGATTCTCTATTATCTAACTAGATTAAGATGCTCACTGTAAAGACTGGGAGTTTGGGATTAACAGATGCAAACTAGCATAAATAGGAGGGATAAACAACAAGGTCCTACTGTATAGCACCGGGAACTATAGTCAATATCCTGTAATAAGACATAATGGAAAAGAATATGAAAAAGAATAGATATATGTATAACTGAGTCACTTTGCTGTACAGCAGAAATTAAACACAATGTTGTAAATCAACTATATTTCAATAAATTTTTTTTAAAAAGATGCTCACTGTAACTGATATGAAAATTTTCCTGAAGTTATTCCCAGTCACTAGCATGGTGCTTTCCCTTATTCCTGTGGAGAAAATCCTATAATTCATTCAAGATTCACCTCAGATCCAAACTCTGTTTAGAATATTCACTATAGAAATTAACCACTATGATACTAGAGCATCTAACTTTGCCACAATCATAGCATTTATCAAAGCTTATATTTTGCCACTCTCATTGCATTTTTATATTACATGTTTATTGACTTAATTATTCAATTTTATTGTTTAATAAATGCTGTCCATTATTCTAAATTCTGAAAAGAAGAAAACTGAGTCAGACTTGGATGTGCTACTCATAAATCTTTCTGTCAACATGACACTTTGGACGTGTACATAGATATGTGTGGTGTGGAACTGAGATTAAATAACATGCTAGGCCCCAATTAAGAGTTATAGGAGCTCATAAATTGGAAAAGGGAGTATCAGGAATGGTGATGAAGAGTATAGTGTGCCACATGGTTGCATAGTTTGGGCTTTCCTCTGTAAAATCAAAGTGAAATTTTTCAACAGCAGAGTTAAATGGTCAGGTATAGCCTTAAGGAAAATTAACCTGACAGCAATGATTATGTTGAATCAGGCGGAGCATGGCTGGAATGTGAGAAAGCACTACACTATTTGAGATTTAATGGGAACCCAAATTAAGTAAGTGTCAGTGAAAGAAAAGAGAAAGAAATAGTCTCAAGATAAATGTTAAAGGTAGATTTAGCTGCACCCAACCGCTGATGATAAGATATTGGATGTAAGGGTGGGAATCAATGTTTCGGGAACTGAATGACTGAAAGGTTTGTGAGAAGAAGAATCAGACATACCAGAAAAGAAACCTAGTCTGGAAAAGAGGGCAATTTCAGATGGGACACTCAAGAATGAAGGTTAGTAAGATATGCATCCACATTTTAGGAGACATGTAAACAATTCCATTAGAAAATATGAGCAGGAATTTAAAATCCACGTAGAAATATGTGAAATCATGATCTAACAAAACTTCTGGGGGGATATATAAAAAGAAAGACAAAGTTGGCCCTTCCTTTTGAGGGTAATTCTTACAAGGAACTTTTTAGTAGGTTATGGTTCCTCTGGGCTGAACTCCTATATGGCGGGGACAGACAGTATTGAGACATTTTTATAGGCAGACTTCCAAAATATGTTTATGATATTTAATCATTTCAAAATCTGTGCCAAGGATTTTATGCATGTTTTTATAAGGCAAATTAAGAGGAGTGGATTATGTGCTCCATAAGTTTCTGCTCCCATCTTTGCTTATTTCTGCACAACAAAATTCCTTTCTTTGCAACATAATAGCTTGCTGATAATATTACTGCTAATGGTGAATGAGAGGCTAAATATACAAATGGACACTAGTCAGACCACGTATGACAATGTAAGTCTGAATCACCACCCGGCAGCAACCAGCTCAGGGATCCACACACCAACCTCTGTAAGCTTTAGACCCAGAAAGATCAGGACTTGGTCAATGACTGCCAGCTTTATTCATTTTTGTCCCTGTTAGGAAACAGGACCAACTAAAGAAAGCCAGATATGTTCCTCTAAGCAATCATATGAGATGCCACACTTCTAGTTACCTGTCTTTAGCTTCCCCATGCCAACAGCATCTAGTTAGAGCACATATGAAGTCTTCTCCTTTTACACTATAAACCTTGCCCACTCCCCTGCCTGCCTTTGAGTCTCTGCCAAATGCAAGTGACGGTGGCCAACCCCCTTTGCTTCAGCAAGCTCTGAGGAAATAGCTTCTGTCTTTCTCATTTGGGTGGAGCTTCATTTATTTCCATTCTTCCTGGAGAAAACTTCTGCACTGCTCATCCTCAGACCCCAGCCTTCAAACAGGTGCACGACCCATGGCATCCCCTTGTGCCTTGCCTCTCATAGCTTGTCAAGTCTTCATCGACGTGGTATGTCAACACCAGGTCTGAAATCTGCTCTTTGTGTTGGGGTCCTCAACTATTCTCAGGATGCCTGTAAATATTGTAACAGAAGGGGTACTGGAATAAAGATTGTCCTGCCAGTAAAACAAACACACAAACAAACTAAAAAAAAAAACCCACTGAAGATACTGATTTGTTCAATCAGGACCATAAACAAAATTGTTATCCCTCAATTCCCAGTGATACCTATCCCAAATATCGTCCTGTCTTCAATTCCTCTGGAGCCACTGATTTCATTGTAATAGAATGTGCCTTTTTCAGTGTGCCTGTAGACTAGGATAGTCAAGAGCTTTACGCCTTTACCTGGGGAGGACAAAAATATACCTGAACACTTATGTTCTAGGGATTCACTGAAGGCCCCTCCTATTTTTCTGAGGCCCTCGATCAAGATTTAAAAGACCTAAATTTCCTTTGTGATTCAGTTTTGATACAATAAGTAGATGATCTCCTACTGTGTTGAAAGAACAAGGAAATCTATTAAAAGGATCCCATTTTCTTGTTCTCAAGGTTAGAAGAAAAAAAGACATAAAGTTGCAGAAGATAAATTACAATTTTACCAAAACACAGTCCATTATTTAGGCCATGACCTATATCTATGGAATAAAAAAAAAATTCTCTCTCGACAGACTAAAGACTATGCACACTTATCCTAGAGCTCTTACATAACAACTGTTGAGAAGATTTCTAGGTTTAATTGTGTGTTGCAGACACTGAAAGCCAAATTCCTCTGAGACTGCAGCTCTCCTTTATTAATTGCCTCAGTAAGAGACCCGTGGCTTTGGGAACCAAAATATGAACAGGTCTTCTAGAACTTTAGGGAGTTTCTTTAAAAGCTTCCTTAGCTACAAAATACTTTTTATTTTTATGTATTTATTTATTTTTGTCTACCTGTGCATGAGTGATTTGGACAACCCTTTCTGCCCTTTTGATGGTTTATGGGAACGATCAAAAATTCATCACTTACTACATATAGTCTCACCATTTACCCAGTTGCAAAGGCTTACCTCAACTGCCCCGCACACCCATCTTAGGGTAATAGCAACCACTAAAAACTCATCAATACTTGTGCTAAACTAGCTCTAGGCTCCGTACTTCACCTCCTCATTCTCAGTCAGTAGCCACACAACAGCCAGCTAATGGATGCTGTGAGATTCTGTTACTTTCTTCCTCTTATATTAGTATTAACCACTACAACATCCTGAGTCCCACCATTCTCAAACCCCTATCTGAAGAAGAGGGAGCTTGGGATTACCTTATGTGGGTTAGGAAACTTTTGGTACCTCACTTAGATGTATCAGAGGCTCCCATTGAGAACACTGACCTAATATTACTTGTTGGTGTGTCCTACTTCAAAACTGAGTCTGAAGGTTATCAAACTATATGCTACCACTAATTTAAACTCTCCCTTTAGGGAATTCCCTGGTGGTCCAGTGGTTAAGACTTCACCTTCCAATGCAGAGGGTGCATGTTCGATCCCTGGTTGTGGAGCTAAGATCCCACATGCCTTGCAGCCAAAAAACCAAAACATAAAACAGAAGCAATATTGTAACAAATTCAGTAAAGACTTTAAAAATGGTCCACATCAAAAAAAACCTTTAAAAAATATAATAAACTCTCCTTTAGATACAGTCCTCTACCTGAGATAAAATCTGCCCAGATGGAAGAACTTATTGAACTTGCTAGAATTTTTCAATAAGCCAAAGTTCAGAGTGCATATACATATTGATAGCAGGCATGCTTTTGGAGTAGTACATGACTTTGGGATGCTTTGGAAACAAAAAGTTTTCTCATTACCTGGAACACCCACTGAAAACAAAAATGGACTACAAGTCAAGAAACTTTTAGTTGTACTCCTACTTCTAGAGAGATGGCTCTTGTAAAGCTCTAAGCCCATATAAAAAATAATAATAATATGGAAACTAAAAGAAATTGTCCAGCCAAACAGGTAAGCTTAACCAGTTACAATTCTATCTAAACCCTCAAAAGATAAATCTCTGGAGAGATTCAAAGAGGCCATTATAGAATACAATGTTTAGTCTCTGATTTTGAAAAGGAAGAATGAAACGATCTGGTTGTACCCTTCACTCTGGTAATCTCACTCCCAAAATAGACTCTTGGTGGTACCAGATGATTTTAAATGGAGATTAGCTAAATTTCTCCATGAAACTTCTTGTCATGATACATATAAATTGATTACTTTCTTCAATCAACCTTAGTGGAGAACGTTTAAAAAGATAGCTGACATATTTTCACGGCTTATGTCAACTGTCAACAGCATAAGTGTAAAGGTGACACACAGTCATGAACCAAAGCTTCTAAGGTCCCTCTGAACACCTTGAGATGGATTTTTATTCAGGGTCATTGTTCAGTAATTGTATATGTATATTTTCAGGATGGGATGAAAATTTTCATTTCTGAAGATCTGCAGCAATTACAGTTGTCAGAAAGCTACTTGATTTTGTTTCCAACCAGGAGCATACCAACTTTTTACGAAGAGACTGAAACTATACTAACTTTACAGGATGCATTACAAAAAACAAAAACAGAAACAAAACAAAAACCTCTGTAAGGCATGAACACTTACTCAAATACCACAATGCCATTATTACCTACAATCTTCTGGGAAGGTTGAAAGAACCAGTGACATCCTTACATTAGAATTAGCAAAGCTTTCAGAAACCCTGAAGCTCCTTTTTCTAAAGGACCTCTCACTATCATTTATGGCCATATGGTTCCTTCCCTCAGAGACATATCCATTATCTTCCTATGAATTGGTAGCTGGAAGACTGGTGCCTGTAGGAATTTCAGCTTCTTACTAGACTCTTCCCTGCTACATGAAGACATGGCAAAATGTTGCAAGGGACTCATGTACTATAGCCAGTCCTATCACCATCAGGTTAACCTCAGCTTCCCATAACATCTTCCTGAACAATCTCTTCATAATGTTCAACCAGAAGATTTCATGCACTAGAAGACACGTCAGAGAAGAAGTGCTCTTGAACTGACCTTTGAACACCATCAGATGGATTTTATCCACCTCCCACTCTCCAGGGGATTTGAGTATATTTTAGCTATTGTATCTTATCAGTTAGCAACAAATATCTTATTGTTATCTTACTGTTAACAAGTACAGCAGTGAAATTTCAAGGAGTCAATCCTTAGGTTGACATTTCACAATTAAAGAATCAATTCAGAATTCCACACAATTCGAAGACTATTCCAAGAGAAGGTTCCATGCTAAGGATTCTCAGAAATCCAATGCCCTCAGTCTTACAGACTGCAGGATCAGTTGTCCATCACCAGACCCCTGATAAATTGCCTCTGGGCAACTCTGGTCTCAACAAATGAAACCATAGAGAATTACAGCTGATGGTATTTCCACTTGCCCTTCCATGGGCAAATGACCTTAAACAAATCCATCTATAACCAGAAGAAAAGCCAATTGTTACAATCTGTTTGTCAGACCCTAGGTAATTCTAAATTTGAAGTCAACAACCTTCATAGGACAATAAGCTAATTATTTTCCACCTAGAAGACACTGATAGAGATCCAAATATGTAGCCCAGATAATGTAAGACCTTGGTTCTGACCTTATGTTGTAATAATAAATATATTTTCTCCTCCATCTCCATGTACCCTGACCAAGTATTACCTTCCTTTGTGATCAAGATACATGGACCTGTTTGTCTCAGACTAAAGCTTGCTGAACTTCAGGATAGTCTTTCAAGATTTGTCTGTACACAGAGATACTAATCCCACAAATAACCAAGGCAGGAGATTCAAAACAAGACATGAGCTTCAAAACAAGGCCATTCTTGACTATGTAGGCAATATACCTGGGAGAAATACTAACTCATTGTTTCTGCAAACAATCAGAGCAGTGTTCCCAAAGGAAGGGAATTATACAAACAGAAATACTGTAATAAATTGATCACTAACTTTGACAAATATAATTAATGATAACATTTTGCCATAAATCGGATGCAGATCAGTCTCAACATGTTGGCAAAAGTCACGATGAACAGTTACTTTGCTCTAGATTTCTTGTTGGCAAGTCGTGGTGGTGTCTGTGCCATTGCTAATATTTTGTATTGTATTTGGATCAATGAAACAGGTGAGGTGTAACAGGCTATACATAGCCTTAAGGAAAAAACTACTTGGCTCTCTAAGGTTGATTCTCATGCCTTATGGGGTTTGTTTTCTTGGCCTGAGGTGGGCAATTGGGGTTACTGGTGCCAAAGCATCTTACAGGGAATGTTATTTGTTCTTGGTGTGTGTGTGTGTGTGTGTGTGTGTGTGTGTGTGTGTGTGTGTGTG
>NW_021703768.1:11106098-11131108 GCF_005190385.1 Monodon monoceros | reverse complement strand
GTGTGTGTGTGTGTGTGTGTGTGTGTGTGTGTGTGTGTGTGTGTGTGATAGTGGTCCTGACGCTGGTCTGATGCATTCTATCCCAGAATCTTAAATCTTCTGTGCAGTTGCTCTCTTGCCAGGTAATCTCCATGATGACACAACAACAAAAAGTTCAAGAAGATCTCTAAATACAGTTGACTAAGGAGAAATATGGACCACCCCCCAAGCCATAAAGATCTAGAAATTTAGCCTTCCCTGAACTGTTCAACTTCTCACGAGCAAGAGGGGGGATTAGGACTTGAATATACAAATGAATGTTTGAATATACAAATAGACAATGACTAGACCATATATGACAACAGAATGCTGACCCACATCCCCTGTAGCTACCAACCCAGGAAGCCAAACCACAAGCTCTAAAGCAATCAGCCCAGAACATTAAGGACTTGTTCAGTAATTGCCAGCTTCCCTGTTTCTGTCACCACTTCTAAGTCAGGCCAGTTACTTTTAGCTAGCTCACCTCCAGCTTCTCCATGTCTACCCCTGCAATCAGAGCACACCTGAAGCCTTCCTTTTAAGTCAATACAGCGTTCCCTCTCCCCTCCCTGACTTGGTAGTTATCCAGTGGGCATGATATAAGTATAAATTTTTATCATTTATTGTTCACTGGTATTAAAGGTTGCAAAATATCTTGTGAAAGATGCTGTATCACTAAGTACTCATTTTCAATTATTGTGACTTCTTTTATCAATGTATATTGGATCCATAAAACTGAATAAAAGCTGAAAGTAATTTCATGTGAAAAAAATCTATTTAAAAGCTGTTATAGTTTTATAGACCTTGGTTTAGTATCCATGTTCATAACAAAAGTCTGTGTCAGAAAAAAATAAAAGTCTGTGTCAAATATTTCTTTTGCTATTAGGAATCATATTTGCTATAGAATTGAGAGCAAAATACAATACTAACTCGTTTGTAATTTGTTCCAGTGTTCCTTTTGATTATGTTGCTTTTTGTGGTAATTTATAGAATAAAAAATCCTGAAACTCAACAGCTTTTCTTTAACTGGTTGGATTTTTATCTTCTAACGCAAAAGCGTATTTAAGTCTATTTTTAGAGATATCTCCTCATACAATAATTTTTTAATTACTAAATGTGATCTAACCTAATTTTCATTTCATGTCAAAATCAAGATCGAGTATATGAATGAAAGGTATTATCTTTCAGATTGTTCATAATGTAAAGTTTGGATCCTCTTGAAACCCTTATTCCCCAAGCCTATTTATATGGAAAGGATATAGACACCAATAAACAAAGTAGGATCTTGGATTGTGTAGTTACTGTAGTATTTACTATGGAAAAAATCTGTGTATAAGTGGACCTGCACAGTCCAGACCTGTTGTTCAATGGTCAATTGTACTGCATTTTGTTTGTCAGCTAAAGGCCATTTGGGTTGTTCTCACTTTATACCTATTATGAATAATGCTGCTATGAATATTTGTATACAAGTTTTTGTGTGGCCATGTATTTTCATCCTTTTGGAGACCCAAAATTTGGTCCTCTTACCTAGAGTCCTAGTAGGCCTATGGTAAGTCTGTGACCACATATCACATACAAGAAGTGTGTGAGTGAGTCTGTGTGTGTGTGTGCATGCGTGTGCACGTGTGTGCGTTCCCTGTGTGTTGGGGGTGGTACCTGTGGAGGTGATGGGTTGTTTGTTTTATGAGATGAACGGAATAGAAGAGAAATCCTTAAATAGAAATTAAATATAAACATAGCCTTATAATTTAACAGAAAATGTGTTTATTTTAGGTTTCTTTACATGCAAAATAGACATAGAGACATAGCATTTATAGTTTGTGACATTTTAAAAAATATTTCTAACTTTACTCTGTCACCTAAACAATATCCCAACCCTAGATTCTATTTATTACCTATTCTAATGAAAATATGACTTTGAGATATTGAAGTCTTCCTCATTCTCTTATATGTATCTTAGTATTAATCAACAATTATGCCATTGTTTGCTTTAGCCTGCTCACATGCTTCAGTCAGCTGAGAAAGACCAGCCTGCCACTTAATGGTGTAGAATGGATGAGAAGAATATCAGATTCCATGATCTCCAGAGCAGGCAAAGTAGTGCAGCAAAGCTGAGGGAGGGAGAACATGCTTCAATCCGAGCTCATCCACCGTTGGCCTCACTTAGAATCTGCTGAGGATGAGCTACTCCCGGAGAGTGGAAAATGGTTAGATAATGGATGAGGAATTAATAAGGTGAGTTAATATGCTAGTAAATTTACTACATCGGATAGCAGATCAATACCTAAATTATATAACAATGTTATTCAATGTGACTTTCCAGCAAGGATAGGCAGGATTTTTAATGATAAGCCTCTCTTTTATATCCCTTCACTCACCTGTTAGTTAAAAATGCAAATCCAAGTCTCTGATGATTTTAACCCAGCTTCCTCTCTCCTATGGTGTGCTATAAAACACACCATCCACTATTTCTGTTCACCATCCACTTTAACTCTATTTTCCTGTTTCAACCACCCACATTTTTCTACTTATTGTTACATAATATGTGAATGGGATTTACGAACCCTTAAGGATGAAAAAATTGTACTTTAAAAGAAGACTGATATTTCTCTCATAAATGAGAGATTATTGGTGCAATAATGCAGTTATTCTGTCTAGTCTGTTGAGAAATCTGTATTAGTCTGCTTGGGCTGCCATAACAAGAGCCCAGAGTCTAGGTAACCTAAAGAACAGAAATTCATTCTCTCACAGTTCATGTGGCTGCAAGTCCCAGGTGATGGTCCAACAGAGTCAGTTTCTGGTAAGACCTCTCTTCCTGGCTTACAGATGGACACTTTCTTGCTGTGTCTTCTCATGGCCTTTCTTCAGTTCATGTGCACACACATGAGACAGGAGAGGGGGAGAGAGAAAGAGACAGAGAGAGAGAGAGTTCTCTGGTTTCACCTCCTCCTTTTATAAGGACACCAATCCCATCAGATTAGGGCCCCACCCTTATGACCTCATTTAACCTTAATTGCCTCCCTAAAGCTCTAATCTCCAAATACCACGTGGGGGTTAAGGCTTCGACATGTGAATTGAAGTGGTGCGGGGTGGCGGGGGAGGCACAATTTAGTCCATAGCAAACCCAAGCAGTTTTGGGTAATTATACATGAACTCAGGTTGTGAGTTTTCAACTTTATTGATTACATAATATTGAGGCTAAACACTATATTCTAACGACACATTCTAACTATGTGCTGATTATCTGATTGAGACTTCCATGTATGCTGATACATCAATTCATAAACGAACATCAGCATTCCTGGTAATCTATTCCAATTTTTAAAAGCAGGATTTTAGTCATTGTTTAATTAAAATAATATAGACTTATTGCTAACAGATCATGAGATAGAGTTGAAAAAAATCTCCTTTCACATCAGATATGCTTGAGTATGTTTAGGAGAGAGAGTATTGGGACTTTATCAAACTAAAAAGTTTCTGCACAACAAAGGTAACAATCAACAGAATGAAAAGGCAACCTACAAAATGGGGAAAAAATATTCACAAACCATATGTCTGAGAAGAGGTTAATATACAAAATATGTAAGCAACTCACAAAACTCAATAGCAAAAAAAAAAAAAAAAAGTATCCTGATTGAAAAATAAGTAAAGGACCTGAATAGGTATTTTTCTAAAAATGTCCTATGAAAAAATACTCAATGTCACTAATCATAAAGAAAAAGCAAATAAAAAACACTATGAGATATCACCTGTTAGGATGGCTATTATCAAAAAGATAAATGATAACAAGTGTAGGCAAGGGTGTAAGGAAAAGGGAACCCTTGGACACTATTGTGGTAATGTAACTGGCACAGCCTCTATGGAATACAGGACAGAATTTCCTCAAAAAATTGAAAATAGAACTACTATATGATTCAACGAGCGCACTTCTGGGTATATATCCAAAGGAAATGAAATAAGTATCTCAAAGAGATATCTGCACTCCCCTGTTCATTGTAACATTATTCACTACAGCCAAGATATGGAAACAACCTAAGGGTCTATTTAGCAGGTGAATGGATAAAGAAAATGTAATACACAAACACACACACAATGGAATCAGTAGACCATTATTCAGCCATAAAAAGGAAATCCTGCCATTTTTGACAACACGGATGAACCTGCAGAATATTATGCTCAGTGAAATAATCCAAACACAGAAATCAAATACTCAAATATATAAGCAAACATATAAGTGAATAATCTCACTAATATATGAAACCTAGAAAAGCCAAACTCACAGAACCATAGAGTAGAACAGTGGTTGTCAGGGGCTAAGGGGTGGAAGAAATGGGGAGATATTGGTCAGAGGGTACAAATTTTCATTTATAAGATGAATAAGTTCTATGGATCTAATGTACAACATGGTGAGTATAGTTAATACTGCTGTATTGTGTACTTGAAATTTGCTGAGACAGTAGATGTTAAGTGTTCTCACCACACACAGAAGAAAGTAATTATGTGAGGTGATGGGTATGTTAATTAAGTTTATTATGGTAATCATTTCACAATAAATACATATATTGGATCATCCTAGAATTTTTATTTGTCAATTACACAAAATAAATAAATGACAAAGAGTATTTCCATCACTAGTATTAATTTTGAATTTTTAAGATAAATAATATGTCAGTCTTGGAAGGCTGCTCTTTTATGAAGTTGTCAATAAAATCCATTAGTGTCCCATATTTTTTCTTATGTGTGAAATATACACATATTTGACTGTTTTGCATACTACTTATTGTTCACAACTGTAATCAATTTTACTTTTTTTTTACTATGTGCAATAAAAATGACCATTAGTAGTTTCTTTGTCTTGTGGAAGAAAATTATGTTAGCAAAGATAAATCATGTCTGATACAGAGAAAATGTCTACTCAACTGCTGTTTAATAATCAAAAATTAAAAGACAAACTTGCTCTGGTAAAGCTGCCAACGACATTCAGAAATACCTGTGTATGCATGTGCTTCCCTTTTCCCAGCAAATTTAGACTACTTACTATATGTAGAATTTCGAGTGGCATTCTGGTTGTAAAATACAATGTTGATGCATCAAATGTCAGGCTGAAATTTACAATATTAACAGCAAATACTTTTTCATAGTAACCTTCTGCAATTATCACATTTAAAAATTTTGCATAATCATTTTGACTGATGTGGTATAATGTTTTTCAATAAGTGTCCGCTCTCATTCAATGATGAATCTAGCAAACAATAGGAGGCATGTCAATATCAGTGTGGTATCTTAAAGCATAATTTCATTTCTCTAAATTTTTTTTAATTAAAAATAAGTTATAATTAAAGCATAACCTGGGTCTGATGTTTCATCCTAACTCTTGCGACCTTGGCCAAATAACTTATCTTCTTTAGGCTTCACATGCAAAATGAGGGAGTTTATTCAAATGATTTATGATATCCTTTTAAGGTAAGACTTTCTGTGATAATCATGTGAAATAAAAAACTCATTTCCTTCAGGCAACAAACATTTTAATCAGACTCAGATTAAAAAGTCTTCCGTTTATGGGCTTCCCTGGTGGAGCAGTGGTTGGGAGTCCGCCTGCCGAGGCAGGGGACACGGGTTCGTGCCCCGGTCCGGGAAGATCCCACGTGCCGTGGAGCGGCTGGGCCCGTGAGCCATGGTTGCTGAGCCTGCGCGTCCGGAGCCTGTGCTCCGCAACAGGAGAGGCCACAACAGTGAGAGGCCCGCGTACAGCAAAAAAAAAAAAGAAAAAAAGTCTTCTGTTTAATGGCATCCCTGAAAAAAATGTGATTTCTGTTTCAACCCCTGTTTCCTTTCCAAAAAAGAAAAGAATACAATCACTCAACACATACACAAACATTGAATTTAATAAAAACAGCAGTCTAGCACAAAAAAATTAATGATTTATCAGGAACACACTTGCACTGTCTGTGTCTTGCCCTCTTATGGTGTGAACAAGAAATGGGAGGAGTGAAGGTCTAATGGTTCCCTGTTATCAGCCTTGGGTAAAAAGACTTGGAGTGTAAAATATTCGGCAACATCCAATATTTTTATATAATTATACACTGACGTGATTTTGCCTAAATACAGTAAAAAAAAAAAAAGAGAGAGAGACATTATTTGTCTCATGGAAGTGATGTCAGGATTCCATGACAAATGTGGTTAAAACACTCATACAGTATCAGGCACACAAAACACACACTGATGTGGGTTCTTCCATCCCTGTGGGAGTGTATTTTATCCTATCCCTCACCTCTTCTTCCAGTGGGACAGGCACTCTTCCCACAGACAAGGGTGGTCTGTCTCCTCCCCCTGAAACTGGGGTGGCGGGGATTCTGGCCCCAACTGACCAATGGAATAAAGCTGAAGTGATGCCATTGACTTTCTGAGGCAAGGTCATTCAAAGAACACAGCTTCTTCCTGGTTCTCTCACTCTTTCTCTTTCATTCTCTCTCATTCTCACTCTCTTCGCACAGGGAACCAGCCATCATCTTGCGAGGAAGCCCGGTCCACACGGGGAAACCACATGAAGGTGTCCCAGCTGAAGGTGACAGCTAAGCTTTCAGCCAGCATCAAACCCAGATTCATGGGTGGATTAGCCTCAAGTGGTCTGAGCTCACAGCCTTCACATCTTCCATCAGAGGCTCTGTGTATGGAGCACGGGACAGCTGTCCTCACTGAGTCCCCTTCAATTCCTCACCTGCAGAAACTGACAGGTCAGTAAAGGATTACTAGGACTTCCCTGGTGGCGCAGTGGTTAAGAATCCACCTGCCAATGCAAGGGACAGGGATTTGAGCCCTGGTCCTGGAAGATCCCACATGCCACGGAGCAACTAAGCCCATGCGCCACAACTACTGAACCTGCGTGCTACAACTACTGAAGCCCGCGTGCCACAACTACTGAAGCCCACAAGCCTAGAGCCCATGCTCCACAACAAGAGAAGCCACTGCAATGAGAAGCCCGTGCACCGCAATGAAAAGTAGCCCCCACTCGCCGCAACTAGAGAAAGCCCGCATGCAGCAAAGAAGACCCAACGCAGCCAAAAATAAATAAATTAAATTAATAAAAATTTTAAATAAAGGATTACTGTTGTTTTAAGCCACAGAATGCTGTGACAATTTGTTACACAGAAAAGATAACTAATACAACTTTAAAAAATTTTCTTCTGTGATGGAACATTTCAAAGGGACACCCCCTCAGTACCGTTGTTACTTAATAAATGTTGATTGACTTGAATTAAAACAAATTTCATATCACAAGCATACACTAGGGTATGCTGTAATCAGATAAAACTCTTGAGTAATGCTTATTATAATAAAGATAATGATAGTTCTAATATTGGGCCCTAAAAAGATGGGGGAGTAAACATAGACACCATATAATGACAGCTAAAGTCATAATATATATGTTTTACATCTGTTGTCAAACGTTAGTGAAAACATACATTTTATTAAAATTATATTATTATTTAAATTAACTAGTAATGAAAAAGAATATTTTAATATAAATGCTTCATTTCCCCTATTTTGTTGCCCCCCTCACTGAGCCTTAGCCAGGACCACAGTGGCAGCCTGTGATCGCACATAATATAGTGTCCCACTAGGGGGGTCCACTTTACTGCACAGGAGGTGCAGGAAGAGGCCCATTTCCATGGGACCAACAGTTCACTTCACTTTCCTCCCCGCTCAGAGGTGCCTGGTCCAAGAAAGTGCTGCGCTGGGCTGCTAGAGGCATAGCTAGAGTGCCAGCTCAGAGGCGGCATGCCCAAAGAATGGGTGCTATTCTCCCAGGACACAGCGTACGTCTCGAGTCAAAGTCCTTTCAATAGCGATGTGTCTCTGAGAAGAAGAATACACTGGTCAGGAATCAAGGGGTAATAACAGCAGGGTCTCATTTTACAAACTGCGCTTTCTGTCCTTGCAGTGCTGGGTTCTGCAGGTTTTGAAGCCCTGGTCCCCAGAGAAGGGATACTTCCACCAGGGACACACCAGCTGTTGCTGTCCTACTGGTCCTTTGGCCAAGAAGAGAAGTGTATTCATTTCCTAGGCTTGCATTAACACAAATTACCACATACAGGGGGGCTTAGAAACAACAGAAATGTATCCTCTCACAGTTCTGGAGTCTATAAGTCTGAAATCAAGCTGTCAGCAGGGCTCTGCTCCTTTGGAAGGTTCTAGGGAAGAATCTATCCTTGCCTCTTCCCAGCTTCTGGTGCCTCCATGCCATCCTTAGCTTGTAGCTGCACCTCAAATCTCTGCCTCTGTCTTCCCATAGCCTTCTTCCTTGTGTGTGTCTGTGTGTCCTTTCCTCTAGTAAGGACCCAGCATTGGATTTAGGGCCCACCCTAACCCAGTCTGACCTCATCTTAAGTTCATTGTTGATATCTGCAAAGACTCCATTTCCAAATAAGGTCATATTCTGAGCGTCCAGGTAGAAGTGGCTATTTGGGGGACACTATTCACCCACTCCAAGGAGTCACTCTCCTGGCAGAGTCCACGGACTTTGATCACCAGCAGAGAAAGAAAATACATTGTACAATGGGAGTAGGGAGGAACCTAATAAATATTGGAAAATCCCTAAGTATAAGCTCTGATTTTATTAATATGCTGTGAATATTGATATTTTCTCAGATATATTGAACTGTATATTTTTCTATTAGGGTATAATTTACATTCAGTAAAATTAATTTGGGGGGGCGGGTACTGGTCTATCAGTTGTCAGAAAGGCATTGGAAAAATTTATTAGCTCAAAGGGAAATCTAACTTCCAGGATTGTATACGCGAAACGCAAGTTTGTTCTTCTAAATCATCTTGGTAACCCATATGGTGTTTATTCTAGCAGCTTATAATATTTCAAGGCTGGCGGCTCATATTTTATATTGGTGAAGTTTGCAAAACTGATTCTCCAAATCACAGAGAATTAGTGTTAAAAACTGCATCCACACATGGGGTCAGGCTTCCAGATAATATTTCTTACTGAGATAAGGGATAGCCTTACAAATTCATCCTCTTACATTGACACAACTATGCATTTGGATGTCATAAATACACTCCCCTTTGCTCACAAACAGGAGTTTTGTCAACCAGTTGCCTGACCTCAATATCTTCAAAAGAGTGTGAATATGCTCTGGCACTGGTCATGTTAGTGATGTGACAGTTTTCAATGTTTCCTTGAAACAAAACCTCTCCGAGGGCAAAGCACTTGAACAAGTTCACCTACAAGTTAGTCTTACAAGCAGTCAGTCTTATAAGCAGTCACTCTTACAGGCTGTCTAAGCTGTATTACCTCACCCCATGATCATTCACAGGGACCTGATAGGACAAAGGTTTGAAGAGTGAAGCTTCTTTAAAACAATTTGGTAGAAAAAAGTGTGAGGAGAGTTAGTACTTAGTAGATAAAGCATAGACTTCTTTTTCCTCTTTCAACTCTGAAAATCCAGAGTTTTATTTTTCCAGTTCAAAAGAGAAATGCAAAAAACAAACTAAAACCAAAAATGACCCCCAAACCAAGGTCATGTTTCAAAACCCTGCTCACCTTGAAGTGGTAAATCTATTATCCACATGCCTCATTGCCCTGAGTAAAGTATCCTTCACTCCCCATGTGCAAGGTTGTGTGCAAGTTCCTCGTTACCTATGCTCAACAAGTAATGGTAGGTTATTTATTGATTTCTGGGACATTTTGAGATTTCATGGACACAAACGTGAGTACATATTGCTAAAAATTGTAAATGTATATATGACAAATTAGTTAAATTTCCTAATTTGTTAAAATGTAGGCTTTTCCTGAAGAATCAAGAAACACTTTGAAAGTAAAAATAAAAATAGAGCTTTAGCCTGGATCCTAACAAAGCGTAGTTATCGGTCGAGGCAACCAAATCGGGTGAGACTGATACTGAGTTGAGGAAGGGCATTCTACACAAAGAGAAATCATGGAAAAAAGGACTCAGAAAACGTTGACCCCATAATGCAAAATCTGATAGGAAAATCTTATATGGGACATCATACTTTATGGGAAAATTTTACGCTCATTAAAATTCAGTGTAATGAGATAAGGAAAAAAGGTATGAGATTTCAAAAGGGAAGACACCAACCTGATCCGTTAACAATATAATTGTCTACTTAGAAAATCAAAGGCAGCACTCTTTAAATATCTAACACCATCTTCTTCAATATTTTTCCTCAGAGACCTTACCACTCACAACCTGATGGTATAATATGGAAAAATGAATTTCTGTGTTCGCTGTGGTGAGGTAAGTATTATTGCTGTATGTTCAATGCCTAGAACATGGTCTGTCGCTGAATTGGTATTTAGCAAATAATTGATGAACTGATGAACAAATGAGGGAATGATTGGTCCAAGAGAGTGAAACTGAAGGGTGATTGACTGAAAGAGAACTAAACCCTCAATTATCATTACAAGCAATCAGTAGATGGTAGCTAAATAGGATAAACCAAGAATCGGTAGCAGAGAAACTTATTTAGAAATACAGAAGTGAGCACAGTAAAAATAGATGAAGGAACTAGTACTTAGTCTATTAAGCAAATTGATTCAAAGTTTTAAATCTAGCCTAAAAACCTTTTTAACAAATTAGGGAAATCACATTTCTGACAAAATTTTATTAAGAAATTCATGTAAGTTTCTAAGTAAAAGGCATATGGATTACCTATTGTTAAATTTTGCTGGAACTAGAACAGATTTTAGTTTTAAATAAAAGAGACTGAGTTAAATAAGCACAAGTTGGTTGAATACTCCTCATTTAGAGCAACAGCTACTGTAAATCTATCTACTAAAGTTGAAATTTAGTTTTTGGCCACACTTTAGTACATTGATAGTTAAGCAGTGCAGGTAAGTAAGAGTAATTTATGCTTAATGAAGAACAATGTTAAATTATATGGAAAGAGTGAGAATTATGAAACTTGAAGTTAATGGATACATGTCAACCTGAAGAGGTCTCCTAAAAATTGGTACAAATTAATGAATTTTAATAATAAAATTAAAACTAATTAAAAATAATAATGTAGGAGGGTTTAATTGTGTTAAGCTAAAAATTCCAGAGGAGTACACAGAATGGTGAGAGGGTGACAATTAATGAGAAGCAAAGTGACCAGAGGGTTTGAATATTACGTGGCAGCTGGGGATGGCAGTGCTGAGAGTCACAACTAAGTGACTCTGAAGGGGATCCAGGTGGCATCAGAGGTCTGCTAGGTATAGTAGACCTAGTGGGGCTTAATTTTCATGTCCATACTAGGATGAAGATAGCTTTCCAAGCCTGTGGGGAATTAGATTAGCTGGTGTCACTGATGTTCACCTCTGAATAGAATTAGCAGCAGTTTGCAATAGTTAGGAAATTCAATCTTCCCTTGAAGGCACTGGAAGGAAATTTCCCTAAACAGATCGAATGGAGTGTGTATCATTTCGTTCCATGAATGCTCATGTCCCAAGGACTGGGTGCAGCCAGTGCAGGCCTGGTACAGGGGATCACTGTCCAGAATCTATGACATCCCAAGCTGGACTTGTTCGTACCATTGTTTTAACCTAAGGGAAGGACTTTATGTTTCTCTGCAGTGAATTTCATTTTGTTAATTTTAGACCACTGTGTTCATCTCCTAAAATGTGTCCTGAAACTTTTTGCTCTCTTTCAATCCTTTGATTTTTATTTCTTGCATGTCCAACCTCATATTATGCTTTCTGTGCCTTCATTTACTTTTATGAGCTTACAGTATGAAACAGGGCAAGGTCACTTGCAAATCACTAAGAAACCTCTTTTCTGATTGACGTCTATCCATTAAACAACCCCAGAAATCCACTCCACAGCAAAATCATCCTGTTCAGTATTTTTCATTCTTTTTGGTCTGGAAGTGTTTTACAAAATATTTTATTATATGTCCTGGAAAAATAAAGATAGAAAAGTCCTAAGGAAGTCTCGTGATCTCTACCAGAGCAGAGACTCTGACGAAACGAGATAGGTATCTTAATTTTGCATGTGTGCGTGCATGCATGCGTGTGTGTCGTGAAAGCAGAGGCACTCAAGTAACCTATATCGATAAGTTCTTGCTTGGTTATGGCTAGATGTTCAGAGACCAGGATCATTTCAAATGGGGGCAAGGGGAACAACAAGGACACCGGAGACTATCATGGCCTCTTAAGTGCATTAATGTTTAAATTATTGCTCTGAGTAATCATAGAAAGGTTTGACTGTTTGCCATGCTCTGCTTAACAAAAAAAGAAATATGCCCTTCAGAAACATTTTACACAACACAGACAAAGTTTGGAATGTTTTTCAGGATCTTGTCATATATTGCAAACTAACCACTAAAACTGTTATGATAAATGTGCCTTTTATTATCATTTTTCCATTCTAACCAACACTGAATATTATAAGTGAAGGACAGTTAGCAAATTTGATAGTGGCATATTGGCATGGTAAAACTGTTTTAGTTATTATGCCTATTATTACTAAATTCATTTCAGTGATTACATTTTACATATTTTTGTGTATTTTATATAGCTATATGTGGGTATTATAAATTTCCATAATCACATGCACAATCATTTTAAGGTAACATCCATATACTTTTATTCCTAGTGGTACGCACTGACTTTCCAAGGGTACTGTTCAGTTTAAGGAAGTTGCTTTCCATATATGTTCTTTAAAAAATGTTATAACCCCATATTATGATTATTGTATAAAAGGAGAGCTTTCTTCCCTACTCCCCCTTCCAAATTTCCCTCTTTGCCAATCAGACAGAAGAAAGGTGTATCACTCATTCAATCCTAATCTTTTTTATCTTTATGAAATGTTCCTCTTTATCTCAGTAAATTCTCTTTGTCTTAAAGTTCATTTTATAGACACTAGAGCATTCTTTTGCTTACTTTTGTGTGGTAGATCTTTTTTCATCTTTTACTTTCAATATATTTCTACCTTTGTATTTAGCCTCTAGTAGGATCTTCCTTGTTACTCAGTTTTTAAATGGAGTGTTTGAACAATTAACATTTAACATAGTTATTAATATGGTTGAATTTAGATGCACCAATTTATTTTCTTTTTCTATTTGTTCCTTCTTTTTTGTTCCATTGCTTCCCCTTGCCTACCCTGCTTTGGATTACTTAGAATATTTTAATATTCTGTTTTAACATGTCTATTGTTCTTCTAGCAATATCTCTTTGTATTATTTTTATTATTGGTTGCTAGGGGAAATAATGCACTACTTCAATGAAGACATAGAAACCTTGCAATCATATAAGCATAAATGCCAACTGACATTTATGTTATAGTTGCTAAATGTGTTACATTTATGTAAATCAAAAAACACACCAGAAAACGTTAGAAGTCTTGTTTTTAACAGTCATATATCTATAACCAGACTTAAGAGAAGAGAATAGTCTTTTGTATTTGTCCAGATATTTACTATTTCTGTTGCTCTTCCTTACTTCCTAAAGTTTCAAGTTTTCCTCTGATATTTCCTATCAGCCTGAAGAACTTCCTTTAACTTTTCTATTAGAGCAAGACTGCTAGTAATGAGTTTTCTTGTTTTCTTTCATTTGAGGATGTCTTTATTTTGCCATTCATGCCCAAAGGATATTTTCAATGAATTTCAAAATCTGGGTTGATATTCTTTTCTTTCTGTTTTTTTAAAGATTTGTTCCATTGTTTTATACTTCCATACCTCTTTTGAGAAATCTATGGGTTTTTCCCAATTGTTATTTTCCTCTATGAATGTATTGTTTTTCTCTAACTGCTTTTAAGGTTTTTTTAAATGTTCTAGTTTTCAACAAATTTATTTTGATGAGTCCTTTTCCTTCTTTATTTGTATGGTTCTTTCCCCTTCTTCTTTCCATACATAAATGTGTTTTTTATTGCATTCTGAAAAATTCAGATAATATCTTGAAGAGGCACTGGGTTACATTATTTTTCCTCAAAAAATACTGTTTTATGTTGGCAGACAGTTAAGTCCAATAGGATATGTTGATCTGTCATGCTCTGGTTTTAGGCTTTCTCCAAAGAGGTCTATTACAGTTTTTTCTTTTTTTCCCCCATACTTCTAGATTTTAGCCCTCAATCCTACTGTGCAGCCAGCTTTACATTTTGTATGAGTTTGCTAGGGCTGCCATAGCAAAATCCCACATACTGAGTGGCTGAAGCAACAGAAATTTAATTTCTCACAATTCTGAAGGCTGGAAGTCCAAGATCAAGGTCTCAGCAGGATGAGATTCTCTGAGGTCTCTCTCCTTGATTTGCATATAGCCACCTTCTCATCATGTCCTCACATGGCCTTTTCCCTGTGTGTGGACATCTGTGGTTATCTCTTCCCTTTCTTATAAGAACACGAGTCCTATTGGATTAGAGCCCAATCTCTCTGAACTTATTTAACCTTAATTACCCCTTTAAAGTTTCCATCTCTACATGCAGTCGCACTGGGGGTTAAGGTTCCCACATATGAATTCTGAGAGAACAGAGTTCAGTCCATACACTCTTTAACCTGATATCTCAACTCGGTCTTTGATTTGTTCATAAAGACTTTCTACTCTATTTAGGCCTGACCACCCAAGTCTCCATAATACAAAACAAGTTCCAGGCTTTCTGCTCAGTTTGCTGCTGCCCAGCAGTTACTCTCTACCTAGCTTTTATGAGTCTTGTGCCCCTCTAATGAATCCAGGATTTGGTCAAGACACCCAAGAGGGAGCTCAATGGAAACTTCTGGATTTCCCTATCCATAACTCCTCCTTTTCAAGTACCCTCTCTTCCAGACCACAACCAGCTTAATAATCCCAACTCTGATATCTGCCTTTTCTGTCCAGTGAAACTACTGCTCTTGTTTGCATTCTATATAAATGCACCACACCCCAGAAAATTTTTCTAGGAAGAAAACCAGTATAAAAGTAGGACATCCTTTGTAAGTATCCTCTCTCTGAAGGACCTCAGCCTCACATTGACTGCTGTCCAATGCCTGCAACTTGCTGTAGTTCATATATTTTGTACACGACATAATAGGTTTTATGGATACTGTAAAGATGTCATAGTTGCGTCTCACAGGTTTTGATATACATATGCTTATCATTTATGTGAATATAATTCAACCTTCTTAAATAGATATATTCTGAAGTAGTATAGATTAACCTCCTAAAAGGGAGAATTTTCTGCTTTCTTTTTTTTTCGGTATGCGGGCCTCTCACTGTTGTGGCCTCTCCCGTTGTGGAGCACAGGCTCCAGACATGCAGGCTCAGTGGCCATGGCTCACAGGCCCAGCCGCTCCGCGGCATGAGGGATCCTCCCGGACCGGGGCACGAACCCATGTCCCCTGCATCGGCAGGTGGACTCTCAACCACTGCACCACCAGGGAAGCCCCTCTGCTTTCTATTTTTTTAATTGAGTTATAATTAACAAGCAATATTATATTCGTTTCATGTGTACCACATAGTGATTCAATACTTTTATACATTATGAAATGATCACCACAATAGTTATTCATTTCTGACTTAATTCCACAACTGTCTGAGAATATGCTCTGAATGATTCCAAACATTTCAAACTTGTTGTGACTTGCTTTATCATCCAGCATGTGATAGATTTTGTCAAATGTTACATGTGCATTTGATAATATTTTGCATATAATGTGTTAAATTAAATTTATTATTAAAATTAATTTCAGTTGTTATATTTTTAAGTTCTGGAATTCCCAGTGGATTCTTTCTCATAGATTCAAATTCTCTGGTGAACTTCTCCATCTTTTCATGTTTTTCTCTATTTATTCCTACATTCCTGTATTTTCTTGAACATATTGATCATTATTATTTTAAAAATCTTGTCTGCTAGTTTCAATATCTGGGTCACCTATGTTTCTATTTTTATCATAGATTTGTTGATTGGTTATTGGTCATTTATTCTTATCCTTGCATAATAAATTTTACTGAATATTGGACATTGTAGATTAAAAATTGTGGAGTTTTGCCTGGAAGGGTTCACTCTTTCCTCTGTTAGTCAAATAGATGACCTGATCACCTCTAATGTAATCAGGGACTTTTAGCTGAATTTAGCTGGGGTCACAGCACTGTTAAGCGTCCATCTATGTCTGTTTTTCCCAGTTCTCAGAGAGCACCCTTCTAGGAATTTTTAACTTAAAACTTGATGAGTTTCCCAAGACACTATCTCAGGAAGGTCTTGGATGCAAATGCTTTTCTCTTCTGCATAACAAGACTGTTAAAATTATATTCTGATTTTCAGAGGCTCTTTTCTTAACTTTTTAGCCCAATGCAGTTTCAGAAATTAGCAAATTTTTGAAGGGAAAATCAGCCATGTTTCAGCCTCAGTTCTCTCTCTGTTTCCCCCTTCTCACTGGGATCTTGATTAGGTTTTAATTTGAAGTCCTAGGAGATCAGCAAAACCTCTGCTTGCATCTGTGTCTCAAATGATGACCCTCTGCCCAGGAAAGTTCTCAAAACTCAGCTTCTTTCACTGCATCCAGTATTGGTAAAGGTTCCAGGGAAAAAGCAGATATACAGCATCATTTCAACCTCCCATATCCTCCGCTGTTTGAAATCTTGGAGCCTCTAGTCATTTTTGCTTCAGCAGATTTCTGATACTTTAGAGAAATATTTTTGGTTTTTATTCACTAATTACAATTATTTTCAGTAGAAGAATTGGGCAGCCACAAGTGATTCCATCTTAATCAGAAATAGAAGTTTGATCTATTTTTCAATTGGGATGTTTATCATTTCCAACAACTTGAGAAAACAGTCTTAATTGAAACTTTATTATCATGGAAGAAATCATGTAATAACAGCCAAGTGTATAAAATAGAAAATTGGCTATATAATTAGTAACCTTATAATAAGCAAGTATAGTCATAAAAATGAAATGGGAAAATTACAAGAATATAATTTTAACTGGATAAGAGGATGTACATTTGTGGACTGTAATTAAACAAACTGCTTTAGTTCTGGGTCATGTGATCATGATTTTTTTTCTTTTTCATAATTTTTTGATTTTTCTAATTTATTTAGTATGAGAATTTGTTGCTTATAAAACAAGCAAAATTTTACACAAACTTAATGTTCAGTTATTTGGAAAATTCATCCCCAACAATTCTGCAAGCTTGATGGGTATGACTGCAGGAAATATAAAGTCTAACCAGCCATGTGCGTGTTCCATGTACACAGACAAAATCTTAGAGAATATGGGAACTATTCGATAACATTATTATCAAAAGATAAACTAAAGTGATAAATTGTATACAATACCCAATGAATGCATATAAGATATATACCATTATGAAATATAACAAAGAGGAAAGCTACTTGACTCTGGTCTGGATGTCATGCATCTTGGAATTCCTAAAAATTCAGTGAAAGCAATAAACACAGCCGGTTTACAAAATGAAGATCAGTGTAAACTCTCATCATGAGTCTACGAGATGTACTTATCTGCATGTGGAATAAATTTAGTTAATGCTTATTAGGAATAATGAATATGAAAAGCATTCATTGACAAGAGTGTGTCACCTCTGTGTCTTGATGACTGAATAAGATACCAACAATCAGATAATAGGTGTGCTTTGCTAGAGCAGCTAAAACAGCAGGAGTAAAAGGGCATTTGAATGTCATCACTCATATTCTCCATAATTTATTAGTAGCTCACTGTATGCTAGGCATAGAACCATTCATTCATGTAATTCTCACAATAATCTAAGAAGGAAAATTTTGCTTATACTACCTAAAAAATAGGTAGTAAAATGAGATCTTCAAGAATTTTAATGAGTAAATTCATTTCAGAATGTGAACTCTATACAACCTTAAGAGTAACATTGGAATGGTGGAAAACATTAAGGAGACCCAGAAACTGAAAATCGTTATTCATTTTGGGAGATTGTGTTAAAATCATTGGTTATGTAGGGTGGACTCGTTTTGCAAAACTTTGAACATGACTTCATTTATTGGTCAGTGACAAAAATCTCATCCTATATTAGATTTTTTTTTTTTTTTTTTTTGCGGTATGCGGGCCTCTCACTGTTGTGCCCTCTCCCGTTGCGGAGCACAGGCTCCGGACGCGCAGGCTCAGCGGCCATGGCTCACGGGCCCAGCCGCTCCGCGGCATGTGGGATCTTCCCGGACCGGGGCACCAACCCGTGTCCCCTGCATCGGCAGGCGGACTCTCAACCACTGCGCCACCAGGGAAGCCCTATTAGATTTTTTAAATCATTGATTTATCTTCTACTACATGTAATTTCCGACCATATTGATGTAGTCATTTCGCTGAAAAAATTTAAATTTCATAGAAATATATTGCAAGGGAAACACTTAAAGTGATAACAGCTATAGTAAGCAGAGGGGCGAGATTATGAACATATATATCCGAGATTGCATTTGACTGAACATAACAGAAACCTACTACAATGGCTTAACCAAATAAAGGTTAATTTTTCTCCCATAATAAGAAATTAAGGGAGTAGAAGTCCCAGGCTGGTACAGCGGCTTCAGGAAACTTTCAACATCCTTCTATTTTAGGTTTAGCCACCTTTGGTCTGTGGCTCTCATTCTATGGAAAATTCCCAGTTGCAATGTGGCAGGTCCAAATCCAGCCTGCAGTCTGCATTTCAGACCGTAGGAAGAAGGAAGGAACAAGCAACATTGGGGAATTTTCCACAAAAGCAAACTGCTCTCTGAACACTCCCTTAGACTCTCATGTTTGTCTTGATGACAGATGACATGCAGCAGCAATAGAAGCTGAGAAGTGTTTTTTCTTTGTTGTTGGTTTGTTTGTTTTTAATAAATTTATTTATTTGGCTGTTGGGTCTTCGTTGCTGTGTGCGGGCCTTCTCTAGTTGTGGCAAGTGGGGGCTACTCTTTGTTGCGTTGTGTGGGCTTCTCTTGTGGATCATGGGCTCTAGGCATGTGGGCTTCAGTAGTTGTGGCACGCAGGCTCAGTAGTTGTGGCACAGGGGCTTAGTTGCTCCGCAGCATGTGGGAATCTTCCCAGACCAGGACTTGAACCCATGTCCCCTGAATTGGCAGGCAGATTCTTAACCACTGCGCCACCAGGGAAGTCTGAGAAGTGTTGTTTTATAGGCGGTCACATGCCTCTCCAAACAAAATTTGGGTCCTGTACAAAAGGAAGATGGGGAAGACAGATATTGGGAAGGTAACCAACAGCTATTTGGACTTAATTAGATTAGTTTGGCTTAATTAGAAGAGTGAATAGAGAAAGTAGAGGATAAATAAATCTGAAAGGCCAAATCAAAGTTCTAAGGCAAAACAACACAATAAATGGTGATATCGACAAATATTTGGGATTCAGGGAAGAAGCTGAATCTGAGGCTGTAAGACAGGGAAAATCAGGATTAATTTGTAGATTCTTCCTATGCATGCTTGCCAAATTTGAGGCCTGTGTATGTGAGTAATCATTAATTATAATTTTTACACTATAAAAATAATAGAATAATAATTAACATGTTTGGTGGGGTCCAAACTCTTTAATGAACCAAGCTTCCCTTCCTGAGGCTACAGTATACATGATTATAATAGATAACTATTGATTTTCCTAAGTGAATCATTTAGATATTTCATTCTCAAACCTATTGAAACCCCAATGCCTTATTTCTATAACAAATATTGTATAATGCTTAATTTGCTATTTTGAAAAGAATTTCACAGATATTAACTGATTTTAAGGGCCTACACAATACTTTAAGATAAATATAGAGAAGAAACAAAAGGAAACTTATTTAAAATAAAATATTATGTTTTTCTTTATGTAAATGCTTGGTCACAACTAGGTTTGAAGAGCTAACCAAATACTCAGATACTTCCCCCTACGTGTAGCATCACCGTAATGATAATGGCTATAACAACAGACTGATACAGGAGTCTTCTTTTGGTGAGAAGTATACTACTGGTGACATTGTTCTTAATCTTCTGAACAAACCGTGGTCAATTTCTGAACAAAACAATGTTAAATCTTTCATAATTTATATCTTAATAGCATTCCTGCAAAATTCAAGTTATATTAAAAGTATGCAAAATTTTTCTTGCTTCTATGTAAAATGGAGTAATGTAGTAGGCTTAGTTACATGTGAACAGGTTCTTAACAACATGGATGAAAAGCTGTGAGGGATCCAAGATTCCTCTATCCTTCCTCCTGTGGGATTTTCACATATATTGCAGAATGTTTAAAATGTGTGGCTCGTGACCACAGACTGCTAGTGACAATTAGAAAATACCATCTTCCACATTTCTAAAATGGAAACAGTAATGCTTCCATTAAGAACCACTGACCTAGATGTTTGGTGTAAAAACTGAAATTTTGTTGTTGAAATTTTTCTACTAAATCAACTCTGCCTTAAAATTTATCTAGAAATTCTGGATGAACCTTGATAAGAACTTCTCTGGTCCACTCTTTGGATCTTATTTTACAGGATTCTCCTTCCTATTCTTTGTCTGTAGTTATCAAGCCAGCCAATTTGGGGAGTCAATTCCTTCATCCTCTAGAAGTACATTAAATTTATAAGCATTGCTGATAAATCATAGCATAACATTTATTTCTCCTTGTTACCAATGCCTGCTATTAAGATGCTGCGTCCAGGTCCACACTCCATAATTTGATGTTTTCTTTCTGTATATGTAATTCACCAATGCCTGTTGACCTAGACTTCTGACTCATTGCCCGGTTCTGATCTGTAATACTTAGCCTTCTCCATGCCTGACCAGCCTACACTGGATTTAGACATTTTTTAAAAAATTAATTAATTTTAATTTTTGGCTGCACCATGCGGCATGTGGGATCTTAGTTCCTGGACCAGGGATCGAACCTCTGCCCCATGCAGTGGAAGGGTGGAGCCTTAACCACTGGACCACCAGGGAAGTCCCGGATTTAGACATTTTAATACTAGGTTGTAACTTTTGATACATGTAGGGGCCTTCGTTAGATCCCTCACTTCTCATTGATTCCTTCCCTGGGTTCACTCCTGTTCCGTTGTATCTCCAAGAACCTCAGCCCTTATTGAACACACTCATTGTATACCTCTTCTTGCTTTGCTTCAGTACTTTAGGTCCTATTTCCTCACCATGCTGCCCATGCCTGGCATAAAACACGAAATTCCTGGAAGAGGCAAAAACAATGAGAAAACATGGAAAGAAAGACATTGATTAAAAGAATCATCAACACCATAAGCATATAGACAATTAGAAAGAAATAAGGCTATATGAGTGTGGTTACCTCGTCAGTATTTTTCTTTTCTCCCATCATCTAATAACCCCAATTTATAATTAAATTCCATAAGGATAGGGGTTTAGTTTTCTTGCCTATCGTGTGCTATTGATTTTCCAAATTTTATCCAGTGTCTGAACCACAGTAGATGCTCAATAAACGTTTGTTGGTGAATGAATGAATGACACCATCACGTGAATAGTAGCAGCAGTAAAAGGTAGTTTGTGTGAAAGTGCGAGGTTTCAAATCAAATAATGAAATAACCCACACATTTGTCTTAATTATAATGGTTAATTCAAATTAGTTAACTTACTTTGAAAGTCTTTTAATAACATTCTCTAGTAACAAATGCATACTTTTATGACCAGTAACAGTGTTTATTAGCCATATATATGTATATATATATATATATATTTTTTTTTTGTCTGTATTTTAGAGAATTTGATTTGAAATTTAAATTGCAAATTTTAAAGGAGTATCATTACTCTCTCTGTTTAAATGCTGGACAGCAACAACAATCACTCACATAGTTTAATTTTCCAACTTGAGAAATTTCCACTTGTTTATCTAGTGGGTAATTCACTTTAAAAATTACACGAATACTATCTTCTATTTGAACCTCAATGGCAAGTTACATTGCTATATTTAAATCACTTCAAATCAAACAAGAGTGTCAATCTCCTAAAACTGGCATATTTTGAAGTATAAAATATGATACATTAATGTCTAAGAATATTTTAAACTATTTGGTCTTATTCCTAAAAAAATAAGTAAAATTCCCATATAGAATATATTTGCTTCAAATTTTGAATTGATCTGAAAAATCCAGCGGTAGAACGCTCAGTATTTAGATGTGATTTCTGTATCACATAACTCTTTTGATGTATAAACAGAAGAAACAGTAAAAATTTCTCTTTTAGCATTGAGTACTATAATTTGAAAATAATAAGTTAATAATTTTCTGGTCTCATGGTGAACTAGGGAATTCAGAATATTCCTTTTCACAGGAACCATCAGAAGCAGGAGGCAAAAGATGGCAGCAGTGAGTCGTTCCAAGATCTCACACTACCCAGGTTCATTTTATTTTTCAATATTATCAAATTGTGCATTTACTAATATCTTCAGTTACAAATTATTTTCGAAGAACAGAAATCATCTGCCCTCTAAAGAAGTCTATAGGGACTGCCTACGGGTCATTTCCAAGGGACACAATTAGTGAATAGGGTTTGCTATTGCTCAGCTCAAAAATAACTCTAAGAAACTTTAGAAAATTATTTTCTTAACTTAGATCTATACGGGCATAAAAGACACCTGTATTTGCTGTGGATGGTATCTATACACCTACTTCAAATTTAATCTAAAATGGAACTGACCTACCCTCCAAGTCTGCATCCGTCCCCCCCCCCCCCCCCCCCACCGCCAAAGACTTCCTGAGTTAAAAGATGCAAAGAGGAGTACAGGTTAAATTTTTTTTTTCTAAAAATATGACCAAAGCTACGGTGAAAACAAAGAACATCCTTTAAAATATAATGTGGCCTAATGGATACAGCACTGCTAATTAGTCTTGTACCCAATACTCCACAGTAACTGGACTGCCTTTCTGAGAACTAAAATAAAAAATACGGTTCAGTATCTGCTGAAAAATGGCCCAGCAGTGTCCTCCCTCAGAGGAGTCAGAAGTATATATTTTAAAAATAAATTTATTTATATTTTTGGGTCTTTGTTGCTGTGCACGGCTTTCTCTAGTTGTGGCGAGTGGGGGCTGCTTTTCGTTGTGGTGCACAGGCTTCTCATTGCAGTGGCTTCTCTTGTTGCGGAGCACGGGCTCTAGGCGCACGGGCTTCAGTAGTTGTGGCACACGGGCTCAGTAATTGTGGCTTGTGGGCTCAGCAGTGGTGGTGCACGGGCTTAAGTTGCTCTGCGGCACATGGGATCTTTCCCGACCAGGGATCGAACCCGTGTCCCCGACCTTTGCAGGCAGATTCTTAACCACTGCGCCACCAGGGAAGCCCCAAGTCAGAAGTACTTTAACATAGAGCCAGCTTTAAACTTGGAGCCAGGTTGGAGAACTACTTTTGGGGGTGAGACCAAGCCTATATATGCCTATCCAGCCTTGAGGTAGGAGGATTAAAAACGTACATTTGCACTGTTGTCAAAAGTCCTTGCTTAATCTTGCCCCTTGCATATATTTCTACCCGTTTAGCCTGTTTAAACACTTCTCCTTTGCTCTTACTTCAAATTTTAACTTCCTCCAAAGTATGCTAGAGAATAGCCTGGGATAAATA
Organism: Monodon monoceros; assembly: GCF_005190385.1. Taxonomy (NCBI): domain Eukaryota; kingdom Metazoa; phylum Chordata; class Mammalia; order Artiodactyla; family Monodontidae; genus Monodon; species Monodon monoceros. The sequence continues at coordinate 11,107,587 of NW_021703768.1, read as the reverse complement.
TTCAGGTCATTTAACTTTGTTGGATAATCTCTTCTGACACAAAAGAGAAATACTTTGTTTCTGAGAATCACAAGCCCCTGGAATCCCTCTGATGACAACTTCCTGTATGCTGCCATGCTTATCTGTGTCTCGGAAACCAGCTCTGGGGAGGGGAGGAGTGAAGATCACAACCTCAGACAGTCTGGGATCCACAGGGTCAGGGATGGTGCACGGTGGCATCGTTAGGAAGGGGGTTTGCCCTGGTCCCCGGGCACGCTGCGCTCTGCCTACCCAAGTCTTGTAATTGCAACAGGGGTGAGCCCCGTCATGACTTCCAAAACCGAGGGGCACGGGTGAAGGCCCAGAGGACTTCCTTGGCACAAGGGTCTTGTTTTCTAACAAGACTTTCACTGTTCACTGCGGTGATGCTCCTTGCTGTATTTCACAGCAAAGAGAGGCAGGCAAAGAGAAGTCCCCATGGAGTCAACGAGCTGTCAAACCAGGAGGTGACACAGAAAACCAATCTGAAAGTGACAAGAACAATACAGGGGGTATAGGAAGACTTTGGGGGAAGAAACGGGTGAGGGTTTTCATCTTAGCCTGGGAGAGGGGGTAGGGGGGGAGGAAGACAAGGTGGCAGAGGTGCGGAAGTTGGAAGAAAGAAGAGGCGGAGCTGGAGGAGGAGGTGAAGTTAGCATTACGATCCATTCAAGATCCAGACTAGACAAAGGTCTTTCTCGCAGAAGGTTACATACTTCCAGGTTCAAAACCAGAGGGATTTCGTTTAAGGAGAAAGTCTCTCCACCCTCGAAAAGCATGTTTAATCGAAGCACTGGAAGTGACAGAAGACTGGACAGACGCTGTGGGGAAGACCGGAGATGGATGTCTTGCCTTCTTCGCTCTAGAACCACAGGATTTGAGAGCCTCCATCTCCACCCAGCAGCAGTCACATTCAGCCTGCAGCCTGCCCCAGCGCACACACATGCTGTCTTAGAACCCCCTCCATCCCTGCCCTTTGTTTGCCCGCTGACTTCTGCCAGACCACCATAAACTGTCAGCATCTTGCACGTAAATGAAGGCACTGGCCCTATGAGCACCGTTCTAACCCCGGGTTCCAGGCCTTCCTCGGGTCCTTCCCAGCTTTCGCCTGGTTCGCGAGCATCCACCCATCTGAGGGCCGGAGTCTGCGTTCGCAAGGATGCTCAGCCCTCTCCCAACCCGCGGCCTCCTCCCCTCTCTCCTGCTGCTGCCGCTGCTGCAGCGAAAACCAGAAGTGGAATGCGCACGGCGAAGCGCGGCGCTCTCGCGGTGGCACTGGGCATGCTCGGCACCCAGGGCAGGTTCGGGCGGCGGGGCGGACGCTGCTTCACTAGCCGGGCGCCCGAGCCGGCCGCCGAGGTATAGGTGGAGGCTGAGGCTGCCGCGCGCCGCGGGAGGAGCTTCGCCCGCGGCGGCGGCGGCGGCGGCGGCACAGGTGGCGCGGGCCGCGCGCGGGGCGCAGCACGGGAGC
>NW_021703768.1:10990602-11105698 GCF_005190385.1 Monodon monoceros | reverse complement strand
CCCTGCCCGGCTCCGCGGGCTCCGCGGGCTCGCGCGCCCGCGGCGGCCGCCGGCGGAGCGGAGGTGCGGACGAGGCGGTGGCGGCTCTCCCAGCCCGGCCGGCCGGCGGCGGCGGCAGCGGCGGCGGCGCCCGGAGCCCGGAGGAGCCCCAAGGAGTCGGGAGGAGCCCGGAGGAGCCGGCGGGAGTCCGCAGGAGCCCCGAGCCCGCGGAGCCCGCGGAGCCGGGCAGGGGGCGCTGCGCTCGCTGCGCTCGAAGGGCCCGCCGGGCCGGGCGCCGCGCGCTGGCGTCGGGAGCCGCCTCTCCCCCGCGGCGCTCGCCCCTGCTCCCGGCCGGCATCCCTTGTTCCGCGGCCGCGCTCAGACAACAAAAGCGGAAGATGCTGCAGTTGGGCAAGGTCAGGACCTTGCCCTGAAGCCGGGCGGCGGCGCGCACGCCTTTCCCCGGACTGAGAAGCTGTCGCTGGTGGCGGGTGCATGTTCGCGAGGAGGCAGTCGGGCGCCGCGCCGTTCGGTGAGTTGCCTTCCGCCGGGCTGCTGGGGCCAGGCGCATCCTCCTCGGCGTCGTCGTCGTCGTTCTCCTCCTCCTCGCCGCCAGTGGGGGTTGGTCCTCGGCTGCTCCCGGCCGGCCGGTGACGGCGGCGGCTGCTGCGCGGTCCTGTCAGCCGGGGGAGGACCGCGATCGCGCCGGGTCCCCTCTCGGAAGACGGCTCTGCCTGGAACGTGGCGCGGGGTTAGTGCCTTTCTCGGAGCGGTGACCAAGTGGCTTCTCTGCGTGTTCCCGCTCCCCGCCACCCATCTCCCCCGGAGGAGGCGTATATAGGGCAACACCAACAATACTGCTCCCTGCCACCCTCCCGAATATACCCGTTGCATCCATGACGTCCCTAATATACGGGAGAAGACGGGTGGGGGTGGGGAGGACTTCCCTCCAGTCCTTATGTTCAATGTCATTACGATGTTTGGCTAGAACAAAATGGAAATACTTGGTCGTATGTGTCCATGGCTGTTTCTTCAGTCTCCCGCTGCTTGCCAGACCCAGAGCCCCTTTGGTCTATATTTAGCTGTTTCAGAGGAAGCATTTGCAGCTCGATTCACAGGTTTCGGGGGCTTCTGCGTCCTGACAATAGAGAGCGAGGCTCCGGCAAGCGCCGTCTGAAACCCAGGTTCGGAACGCTGTGCATGTGGGTGGGAGGTGGCTAGGCGATATTTGGGTGATCGGTAATTACTGGCCGAAAGCAAAGCTGCTTTTCTTTTTCGCCGACCTTCATCTCATTCTGGCGTGTACTGTGTTTCTGTCGATTGCTGCTCAGCTGGTTCCAACCACTGCGTCCCGAATTAAGTCGCTAGAGAGGTGGTGCAGCCTCCCTGGTCTGTGTGGTAGGAAAACGGTCTGAGAGGTTTGGGGATGTGTGTATGTCTGTGTGTGTGGTTCCCACCACGAACAGTTACTTATAAAAATGCCTAAAGTTGTGTTTCCCTGCGAATGTTGGGGTAGTGAAGGGTGTGGAAAAAAAGATGGGCAGGTTGTGGTTCCAAGATGTTTATTTTCCCGTTGCGTGCTTCTCTTGAACTGATCTGATTTGCTTTGGCTCTGAAAGGTGTTTTTAAGCATGCGTGCCTAATGCTACCAAGCAAATACGTTAGTTTCGAAAAGGGATATGTTACAACCATAGTGTCAGGTCTGATATGTATATATTTTCACTTTTAGGAACTAGGTGACCGATATTTAAGATGCTTGGAATTTTCTGCAACGACTTCTATGAAAATAGGGAGGTGCTGAAACTACCTAAGAGTTATCTCATTGTGCATCTTTCCATCTGCAGCTTTAAATTACCATGGCTACTGATGGTAGTTTAGTTCACCTCTTTGCTGTTAGTAGTTCACCTGTAGGATTAAAAGGCTTTAGAGCTGTACCACTTAAAAAATCTCATGGAAGAGTGTTTGATATGACTCATACCGAATTACAGGGCTGAACCTGTGCCTCATTTGGGGCGCTTGCTCTATGAGAAGTATGACAGATAGGGGTGGGCATCCTCAACTGTGGACTCAGTGCTTTAAAGCTCCGTGAAATCTCTTTGCCACATGCAGAATCCATTTTTAATGTTTTGGGGAAAACGTTCGATGGCATCCTCACTGATTGGTGGGTTACACGATCTCAGGACTTGAATGAAGATGATTGCATCTGGAGTTAGATGTTGAAATTTGGGAAGCCTGTAATTATACAGCTAACAAGGCTCAGCGTCGCAGAAGGACTAGCAAGGTCTATATGGCTCGAGTTAATCGAAGATTGTGATTAGTTTTACCAATGTTGCTTTAGTTTCACCTTATTCATATTCAGAGAACTTTCCAAGAGCACTCTGAACACACTCTTGTGCTTGTTGCATTGTTTTAACATCAGACTTCTTGCAGAAAGAAGCAATAGGTGACATACACATTCATTTCTCTTTTCAATTTTCCTTTTGAATCTAGTGTTTCAGTTTTAAACATGATTCTTAGAGGACTAGTAGAGATTACTCTGTGCCTGTGTGTGCACACGGAGAGCAGCTGATGGGCGTGGGAAAAACTACATGTATGGGATGTGTGAGTTTTATGTTATATTGCGGGTTGAAAATGATAGTAGTTGATTGAACGGCAATTGTAGTGAGTACAGGAGGTCGTTGCCCTAGTAAAATTGTCATAGTCTTGTGGAAAGGAGTTATTTAATTTGGTGTATGTTTGTGTCTTTGTAGAACCTAATCATTAGATATGTCACTAATGTTTCCGTTGTTCACAATAATACTCATGCACTGTCAAATTACAGTAATTCCAGCAAATTCACATCTTTCACAATTAGAATACAAGCCACTTCTTTCTTCCACTGAAATAGCTCATCAGAGAGAAAAATGGAATTCAGATGATATTAGTTGAAAATGTGATCTATAATTTTGTTAAATAACTTCTAAGGATAATATCACATTCATAGTGACCTGTAAAATTAAAATGAAGTTATAATATTATCAAATATAACATTACTTTTGACATGTAAGTGAATACGCAGTACTTTTCCTGACAGTGTTTGGAACTTGACAGTTTCTATTGTGCTTTTTCAAAGTTCTGTTTTATATGGTATGCATTTATGTAGAATTGTTGAAGAGTTCTCCAGAGTAATTTCATCAGGTTGTCTTTATGTAAGAAAATACTAAAGTTACATTTAAAACAATTTATTGTAATTTGTCCATAAAGTGAGGGATGGTTTGTATGGACCAGTATTTCTGGTTGTAACAAGTCAGTTGAACTAAAATAGGAACTGTTGCCATTTTGAACTGCCAAAAGCGTTCTTTTTTTTTTCTTTCTTTCTTTTTCTGATGATTATCCCCAGAAGATATGAATGCCCATTCATGGTTATTTCTCTGTGTGAACTTTAATTTATTTAGTGGGGAATTGGTTATGCTAGGATTACTATTCCTAAAAGTTTTTATTTTTTTTTATAAAGATTTTTATCTTTAAAAGATGCCACAGAGTTGCGAGTACCTAAACTTGAACACACATAATTCAGAGGGTGAACAATAATCAAGAGAAGACCAACAGGTGTTTTTAAATCCAGTACTTCCATTGAAGGTGTAGTACAGTGGGTCTTTGCTGGGCTGAAATACACCTTCAAGCCAAATTCTTCAGTTGGCTTCCATGATGGTTTTCATGACTCATATTCCAAAGGTGTTCTCAGGACTATGGTACTTTGACGGCTTTGTGATAAGTGTCACATGGATAGGGATGAAAAGTTAATTTGAGCGAGAATAGTTCATGATACTTGCTGCTGGCTTTGTTTTATCTGATAATATGCCAAAGCAACAGGTTTTTATATTAATGTAAAATATTAAACATGTCATAGATAAATAATTTCTATCACATTCTGTGCCAGTCTAGCCTACTGATTAATAAACTGCCTGGTTGGCTTTAATGAATCCAGTTATATTCACAAACAGTACCTCCAGCCCAGGAATCTCACAGAAATATTTTACCATACTATGCTTTTAGTCCATGAAAAATGTTAAGACTCATTACAGAAATGTGTAGTTATGACACCTTCACTTGTTTATCTTTTGATCACGTAGCAGCTGAGTGTAATTTGAAGTTCTGTATCATGGTTAATTGCTTTGTAGGAAATGTCTTAGCTATATTAGGCTATGGAGGTTACACTCTGTATCAATTAGTTTTTGACATACTGCAAATAATGACTAAGTGAAACAATGCTTCCTAGAAGCTTTCCATCTTAGGCAAATATTCACCTGTGTCCCTTGGTGAGATTCTTGAAAAGTTATCTGTGAAATGAATTACATGTATTGAAACTAATTATTCCATTAATTGTTACTTCAGGTCAGAAATATATTTCTAGAGAAAACATTGGGCTTTGCCCTATAACATATATATGTCATATTTTTACTATTTAACATATTTATGTATAATATTAGAATATATATATCATAGTGTAATGCTATTTTGGATTCTGCTTCGAGCAAGTGGAGAGGTGAGAGAGCACCGGCTTTGGATGGATCCCAGCTCTGTCTATACTAAGCTGTGTGTCCTTGGCCATTTATGTGATCCTCAGTTTTTAGCTCGGTTTTTTCAGATGTAAAATGGGTACGATAAGTAAATTTATACATTCAATAAATAAATAAACAAACAAAATGAACGAGTCATGGCGATGAAATGTACAGCATGGGGAATATAGTCAATAATAATGTATAATAGATTTGTATGCCTTATTTTTAAAAATGAGTACAATAACACAGGATCTCAAAGTGTTTTAGGGTAAAGTAAGTGCATAAGTAGCTTGTAATTATAAATATTTGTACAAGTACAAGAGGTGGATATCTATATATTAGGATGAGTACTTATGCTTCATGTATGTATTATTAAATACGTTGTAAAAGCCATGACCCTCTCTAACAAACGCTTTTAAATAGATATATTCTCTCCCTACTACTATTGATATTATTAGTGTGTTATGTAGATTTACATGTAAAATATGTTTTCTGCTCTTCAACATGCCAGTCCTTTACATATGAAAATATATAATAGTTAAGCTAAAAGAGAAGCAAGTTATATCTCCTGGCACCATTATTTAAAAAGACTCTAATCTAACAGTCAGAAATTACAACATTTTGATATTTTCTATTAACGTTGTACTATTCACCTGATTATAGTCAAATTTTCTACAAAGGTGAGCAGTGTACAAAGAATGTTATAGACGGTTTAATAAACATCCCTCTTCACGAGGTCAAATGTTAAACATTGCTCTGTTTAGAACCACAGAGCATGAATCCCGTCATAAAATCATTGTGACAAAGAAAAAAAGAAACTTAAACAGCTAAATTTATTGCATAAGGAGAAGACACACCCCACCCATAATTACAATCAAGTTTTTTGGGAAAAAAAAAAAGTGTGAGTCCATTGGTACCTTTTTGAAAATAAATGGTCATTTCCACTTGTCCTTTCACTCTTAGTTGCTTCAGTGAAATGCTGAACCCCTCTGGGTTTGATTCTGCCCAGCTTCTGTGAGGTAGAACTGAGATCTTCAGCATAATTTTTATGATAATAATGCTTGGATGCATCTTAGACTTTGTTACAGAATGTGACCCGTATCACAGGAGGCTAATTTATCTTCAGTCAGAAAAACATTTTGACAATAAATGTGGGTATTTATATTCAAATTTATGTATTGCTGTGGGAACTGCCAGTTATAAGTTACCAGAGTGAAATCCATGTTACCATAAAAGACCGTTCTGCTTTTTGGATCAAAGTATATGGGTGAGCCAATTATGTTTGGTTAAATAACTATGTGTCAGAGTTTCTATAAGTTTTGAATGATACGGAGTGTGTTACTAGATGGGATGTTTAGTTTATAACATTAGATGAGAGGGAACAGTTAATTCTATCATTGAAGTTAGTTATTACATTTATCCTGAATAGCTGAGGACTGGAGATTTTTCATTAATAACATTTTTTGCTAAATTGATGTCATTATTACAACTTTCATTAGACATTTGGTTTAATATATATGTATTAAGAAAAATGCACTTTGTACACATGTTTTGAATAATTTATGATTTGGTTTAGAAGCATCTTCATAATCTTATAATGCTTATTGTAATCTTTTCTCCCTTAAATGCAACAACATAAATCACAGAAAGGTATGCATTTACCTCAAATTATAAAATGTGCAGAAATGTGGACTGGTGGTATCTCTAAGGAACCCAGTAAATATCAACCCTCCCTGATTCTGAAAAAAGTTGGGATGTGGGAAGAAAAAAAGGAGAAAGGGGTGGCCACCATGGGAGAAATATCCATTTTGATTAGTATAGCTTGATGTGATGCCAAATGACATCCAGGACCCTGGCCTTCCTCCCTCCCCTTCCCACGGGGACAGAGCTGGCTCTGAGCTCTAGAGCCCAAGCCTTGCTCTCTGCAGGCAGGGAGATCTCCAGAGGAAGAAGGAAGAAGCTAGCCAAGCTGATTCCTTTATTCTTGAGAGGCAGAGAAAACCAAGGGCTGGGGAGAGGCCAAAAGTGTTATATTAATTAAGTTCCTTTCGCCTGGAAGGAAATATCACCAGTAGGGAAAAAGTGTTCCTTTTATTGATATGGTTTATAAAGAATTCTGGTTGTAGAATTCTGGATATAGTGGCTTTAATGGTATTTTGCTTGATGGTTGAACTCTTTAAATATTTTATGGTATTGTGACACTATAACAGGAATTACCAGGGGACTGTGCAATGCCCTGGCTGATTTATAGAGTATGGTCCATGAAATTCAGCTGATTTATGTATTGTCAACTTAAAAATAACTCATTTCTTCCCTTACTCCCCATGCTAGACTTTGACTGTCAGTAATTGGATGGCCTTGTAAGTGGTACGAATTGGATGGCCTTGTAAGTGGTACGAATTGGACATAAAAAGGACAGTGTCAAAATCTGACTTCCCAAACTGTATATAAATGGTGACCCATGCTAGCTATTATTCACAGCACTTTCTACCTCAGTGTAGATAATTAGAGTTTGGCTGTTGTTTCATGTTTTAACTTTGAATAGGAGCAATAATGGACACCATTAAGAAAGAAGAAAAAAACAGGATTTCCATAGACATGATGTCTGATTTGACTTCAAGCATGACTACTCAACCTAAAAAAAACCCCAAAACGAAAAGCTCATTTCTTAAAATAAATTTTCTTCTTCTCTCTCAAATATTTTATTTGGACTTTCAAACATTAGAGTAACATAGCGGTCATTACCTTCAGTAACACAGAATAATTTAATTTCCAGGAAGAGCAACTTCTTTGGCAGCAAACCAAGTCTTCCGAATATAAAAGAGCCCAAATTCAGCCTCTTGTTTCTAACACATTCCTTGTTGGTGCTGAGCATGGTATTTTTAGGCTCACTGGATGAAGAGGGAAGGAGTTCTCCAGAAAGACAGACAGGTGACGTGGGCATCGTGTAGATAGTCTGAGAGACAGGAGGAATCATGTCACATTTACCCAGGGCATGGAAGGTCGTGCAGAAAGACTGGGGCTTGTAGTGTGTGGATCAAACTGTTTGGCCTGAGTTGGGTTGGAAAAGAATATAATGTTGAATGCATAGTAGATGTATAGACATGCAATGGCACCTCTGTCCAAAAGAATATTATGTAGCTATGAGTTATCTTTTCAAAGAATAGTTGAGTGTATGGGCAGTATTCATGGTACTGAAGGTGAAGAAGAAAATCCAGACAAAAACCTATATTGAATAGGATACCCATCCTACACACCCACTCACGTAGACACACAAACACAAGAACATAGTATTTATGGCAGTTTCAAGTGTTTTGTTCTTTATATATTATCTCTCCACCAAGTATATCATAACTTGATATATAATACGTCACCACACAGGAAAAAAATCATGCCTTTAAATTTTTGAAAAGAATATTATATATTTGCTTTGGGATAAATTTCATTAATCAGCTGAATGTCTGACTGAAAGTAAACAGAGTTCATTGTTCGTGGAGTGCATATTACACATATTCTAATCAGTGCCACACCTAGGTTTATTCTGCTTTTAAATTTGAGAGATGTATTATGTAGTTTTAGCAAGTTGTTTTCTTCTTGAGAACTCCGCAGCACGTTAGTGAAATATTTTTCTCTTTTTCAACTAATGCTTTATTATTGTTTTCCGTTTTTAAAAGTAATGCACGCTTATTAACAATTTGGAATATAGAGAATTGATTCAAAGAAGCTAAAGTTCATGTATGATCTCAAGCCTCCGAAGTGAGTATATTTTTAGTAGAAATGCTATCCCATGTCCTATACACATATTTAAATTTAGAAGACTTCTCATATTCTGTTTTGTTACCCTTTTAACATGTAAAATGGCATTTGTCATATAATTAATATTCATCCATACCTTTATATAACATCAGTTACTTAAATAACTTGCTGTTTTTGGAGATTGATGGCATTTTCATTTTGGGGTGGTATATATGATGTTATAATTAAAGTTAAATAGTTTTCATCTGGTTATTTTCTCTAGGTTACTTCCCTAGAACTGGATGTTTTCAGGACTATTGATATATGTTGTCACATTGTCCTCCAGAAAGATTCCATAAATTATCTTTCTTCAGGCAAGGCAAGAGTGTGCCAATTTCCCCATAATTTTGATAACACTGGGTATTATAATTAAAAAAAAAAACCAAAACAACAATTTTCAATTAAATAGGGGAAATATCGTGTTTTCCTGTGGTTTAGTTTCCTTCTCATTGAATATGGCTGAGGTTAAATATTGTATAAGTTTATGACGCACTCCTAATTCTTTGGAGAATTATCTTTCTGTATCTTCTGCATACTGCTTAATTGGTCTGTTTGCCTTGTCCTTGATTTGTGTTCTTGTTGATAGTCATTACGTTACCCTTTGCCATGTTTTATCCGTTTATCCCTCATTTTATGAATTCTTATTTTATTTCATTTATTTTTGATGTTGGGGTAGGAGTTGATTAATTAATTAATTTACTTTTGCTGTTGTGGGTCTTCGTTTCTGTGCGAGGGCTTTCTCTAGTTGTGTGTGTGGCAAGCGGGAGCCACTCTTCATCGCATTGCGCGGGCCTATCACTATCGCGGCCTCTCTTGTTGCGGAGCACATGCTCCAGACGCGCAGGCTCAGTAGTTGTGGCTCACGGGCCCAGTTGCTCTGCGGTATGTGGGATCTTCCCAGACCAGGGCTCGAACCCGTGTCCCCTGCATTAGCAGGCAGATTCTCAACCACTGCACCACCAGGGAAGCCCTGAATTCTTATTTTTAAAGCATAATTCTAAAGCTTGTAGTTCAGTATATCCCCATTTCTTAGAAGGAATTCTTCTTTAAGGAAACTTTCTACTGCTGTCTGCTTCTGTGTGCCCCAGTAGTAAAGATGCCAGTGGAACACATGGAGGGAATAGCTTAATAGTTGTATCTCAACATGACAGAGTTCACAGCTCAACTTTTCCATTTTTTAGTGAGTAGATAAGTTACCACTAAGTGTCATAGTTGATGGAGGGGAAATAAAAATTCCTGTGTCTTCAGGCTTTTGTGTGGGCAAACGGAGAGAGTATGGACTTAAAATACATAGCGAGAAACTAGTACATTAGTGAACCTCACTTACTTTAGTAATTTAATAATCATATATACAGGTACATATATATCTACATATATCATATATACAATGTACAAGTCATAGAGGACCATGCTTCTCCCGACCCCCACCCCATATTGCTAATCAGTCCCTTTTTATCACTGATTCTAAAATCGTAGGACATAGTTGGCCCACAGTAAACACTCTGCTAATCATGGTGAGCTATATGTACACTTTAAAAAATTTTATTTATTTATTTATTTTACAGCAAGTTCCTATTAGTTATGTTTAATACATATTAGTGTATACATGTCAATCCCAGTCTCCCAATTCATCACTGCCCCCCCCGCCACTCTCCCTCCCCCTTGGTGTCCATACGTTAGTTCTCTACATCTGTGTCTCTGTTTCTGTCTTGCAAACCAGTTCATCTGTACCATTTTTCTAGTTCCACATATATGCGTTAATATACAATATTTGTTTTTCTCTTTCTGACTTACTTCACTCTGTATGATAGTCTCTAGATCCAACCATGTCTCTACAAATGACCCAATTTTGTTCCTTTTTATGGCTCAGTAATATTCCATTGTATATATGTACCACATCTTCTTTAACCATTCACCTGTTGATGGGCATTTAGGTTGTTTCCATGACCTGGCTATTGTAAATAGTGCTGCAGTGAACATTGGGGTGCATGTGTCTTTTTGAATTATTGTTTTCTCTGGATATATGCCCAGTAGTGGGATTGCTGGGTCATATGGTAGTTCTATTTTTAGTTTTTTAAGGAACCTCCATACTGTTCTCCATAGTGGCTGTATCAATTTACATTCCCACAAACAGTGTAAGAGGGTTCCCTTTCTCCACACCCTCTCCAGCATTTGTTGTTTCTAGATTTTTTGATGATGGCCATTCTGACTGGTGTGAGGTGATACCTCATTGTAGTTTTGATTTGCATTTCTCTAATAATTAGTGATGTTGAGCAGCTTTTCATGTGCTTCTTGGCCATCTGTATGTCTTCTTTTGAGAAATGTCTATTTAGGTCTTCTGACCATTTTTGGATTGGGTTGTTTGTTATTTTTATATTGAACTGCATGAGCTGTTTATATATTTTGGAGATTAATCCTTTGCCCGTTGGTTCATTGGCAAATAGTTTCTCCCATTCTGAGGGTTTTCTTTTAATCTAGTTTATAGTTTTCCTTTGCTCTGCAAAAGCTCTTATGTTTCATTAGGTCCCATTTGTTTATTTTTGTTTTTATTTCCATTACTCTAGGAGGTGGGTCAAAAAAGATCTTGCTGTGATTTAGGTCAAAGAGCGTTCTTCCTATGTTTTCCTCTAAGAGTTTTATACTGTCCAGTCTTACATTTAGGTCTTTAATCCATTTTGAGTTTACTTTTGTGTACGGTGTTATGAAGTATTCTAATTTCATTCTTTTACATATAGCTGCCCAGTTTTCCCAGCACCAGTTATTGAACAAACTGTCTTTTCTCCATTGTATATCCTTGCCTCCTTTGTCATAGATTAGTTGACCGTAGGTGCGTGGGTTTATCTCTGGGCTTTGTGTCCTGTTCCGTTGATCTATATTTCCATTTTTGTGCCAGTACCATATTGTCTTGATTACTGTAGCTTTGTAGTATGGTTTGAAGTCAGGGAGTCTGATTCCTCCAGCTCTGTTTTTTTCCCTCAAGTTTGCTTTGGCTTATTCGGGGTCTTTTGTGTCTCCATACAAATTTTAAGATTTTTTGTTCTAGTTCTGTAAAAAATGCCAGTAGTAATTTGATAGGGATTGCACTGAATCTTTAGATTCCTTTTGGTAGTATAGTCATTTTCACAATACTGATTCTTCCAATCCAGGAACATGGTATATCTCTCCATCTGTTTCTGTCATCTTTGATTTCTTTCATCAGTGTCTTACAATTTTCTGCATACAGGTCTTTTACCTCCTTAGTTAGGTTTATTCCTAGGTGTTTTATTCTTTTTGTTGCAATGGTGAATGGGATTGTTTCCTTTATTTCTCTTTCTGATCTTTCATTGTTAGTGTATAGGAATGCAAGAGATTTCTGTGTATTAATTTTGTATCCTGCAACTTTACCAAACTCATTGATTAGCTCTAATAGTTTTCTGGTGGTATCTTTAGGATTCTCTCTATATAGTATCATGTCACCTGCAAACAGTGAGAGTTTTACTTCTTCTTTTCCAATTTGTATTCCTTTTATTTCTTTTTCTTCTCTGATTGCCGTGGCTAGGACTTCCACAACTATTATGAATAATAGTGACGAGAGTGGACATCCTTGTCTTGCTTCTGGTCTTATGGGAAATGCTTTCAGTTTTTCACCATTGAGAATGATGTTTCCTGTGGGTTTGTCATATATGACCTTTATTATGTTGAGGTAGGATCCCTCTATGCCCACTTTCTGGAGAGTTTTTTCGTAAATGCATGTTGAATTTTGTCAAAAGCTTTTTCTGCATCTATTGAGATGATCATATGGTTTTTATCCTTCAGTTTGTTAATATGGCGTATCACATTGATTGATTTGCATATATTGAAGAATCCTTGCATCCCTGGGATAAATCCCACTTGATCATAGTGTATGAGCCTTTTAATGTGTCGTTGGATTCTGTTTGCTAGTATTTTGTTGAGGATTTTTGCATCTATATTCATCAGTGATATTGGTCTGTAATTTTCTTTTTTTGTAGTATCTTTGTCTGTTTTTAGTATCAGGGTGATGGTGGCATTGTAGAATGAGTTTGGGAGTGTTCCTTCCCCTGCAATTTTTTGGAAGAGTTTGAGAAGAATGGGTGTTGCTCTTCTCTAAATGTTTGATAGAATTCACCTGTGAAGCCATCTGGTCCAGGGCTTTTGTTTGTTGGAAGATTTTTAATCACGGTTTCACTTTCATTACTTGTGTTTGGTCTGTTCATATTTTCTATTTCTTCCTGGTTCAGTCTTGGAAGATTATACCTTTCTAAGAATTTGTCCATTTCTTCCAGCTTGTCCATTTTATTGGCATAGAGTTGCTTGTAGTAGTCTCTTATGATGCTTTGTATTTTTGTGGTGTCTGTTGTTACTTCCCCTTCTTCATTTTTAATTTTATTGGTTTGAGTCCTCTCCCTGTTTTTCTTGATGAGTCTGGCTAAAAGTTTATCAGTTTTGTTTATCTTCTCAAAGAATCAGCTCTTAGTTTTATTGATCTGTGCTGTTTTCTTTGTTTCTATTTCATTTATTTCTGCCCTGATCTTTATGATTTCTTTCCTTCTTCTAACTTTGGTTTTTTTTTTTTTGTTCTTCTTCCTCTAATTGCTTTAGGTGTAAGGTTAGGTTGTTTATTTGAGGTGTTTCTTTTTTCTTGAGGTAGGATTGTATTGCTGTAAACTTCCCTCTTAGAACTGCTTTTGCTGCATCCCATAGGTTTTGGGTCATCGTGTTTTAATTGTTATATGTTTCTACGTATTTTTTGATTTCCTCTTTGATTTCTTCAGTCATTTCTTGGTTATTTAGTAGTGTATTGTTTAGCCTCCACGTGTTTGTGTTTTTTATAGTTTTTTTCCTGTAAGTGATATCTAGTCTCATAGTGTTGCGTATCGAAAAGATACTTGATACGATTTCAATTTCCTTAAATTTATCAAGGCTTGATTTGTGACCCAAAATATGATCTATCCTATAGAATGTTCCATGAGCACTTGAGAAGAAAGTGTATTTTGTTGTTTTTGGATGGAATGTCCTATAAATATCAATTAAGTCCATCTTGTTTAATGTATCATTTAAATCTTGTGTTTCCTTATTTATTTTCAATTTGGTTGATCTGTCCATTGGTGAAAGTGTGCTGTTACAGTCCCCTACTAGTGTTGCATTATTGTCGATTTCCCCTTTTATGGCTGTTAGTATTTGCCTTATGTATTGAGGTGTTCCTATGTTGGGTGCATAAATATTTACAATTGTTATATCGTCTTCTTGGATTGATCCCTTGATCATTATGTAGTGTCCTTCTTTGTCTCTAGTAATAGTCTTTTTTTTAACGTCTATTTTGTCTAATAAGAGAATTGCTTCTCCAGCTTTCTTTTGATTTTCATTTGCTTGGAATATCTTTTTCCGTCCCCTCACTTTCAGTCTGTATGTGTCCCTAGGTCTGAAGTGTGTCTCTTATAGACAGCATATATATGGGTCTTTTTTTTGTAGCCATTCAGCCAGTCTTTGTCTTTTGGTGGGATCATTTAATCCATTTACATTTAAGGTAATTATCGATATGTATGTTCCTGTTACCATTTTATTGTTTTGGGTTTTTTTTTGTAGGTTCTTTTCTTCTCTTGTGTTTCCCATTTAGAGAAGTTCCTTTAGCATTTGTTGTAGAGCTGGTTTGGTGGTGCTGAATTCTCTTAGCTTTTGCTTGTCTGTAAAGCTTTTGATTTCTCTGTGGAATCTGAATGAGATCCTTGCTGGGTAGAGTGCTCTTTGTTGTAGGTTCTTCCCTTTCATCACTTTAAGTATATTGTGCCACTCCCTTCTGGCTTGTAGAGTTTCTGCTGAGAAATCAGCTGTTAACCTTATGGGAGTTCCCTTGTGTGTTTTGTTGTTTTTCCCTTGTTGCTTTTAATAATTTTTTTTGTCTTTAATTTTTGTCAGTTTGATTACTGTGTGTCTCAGTGTGTTTCTCTTTGGGTTTATCTTGCTTGGGACTGTCTGTGCTTCCTGGACTTGGGTGGCTATTTTCTTTCCCATGTTAGGGAAGTTTTCAACTATACTCTCTTCAAATATTTTCTTGGGTCCTTTCTCTCTCTCTTCTCCTTCTGGGACCCCTATAATGTGAATGTTGGTGCATTTACTGTTGTCTCAGAGGTCTCTTAGGCTGTCTTCATTTCTTTTCATTCTTTTTTCTTTATTTTGTTCTGCAGCAGTGATTTCCACCATTCTGTGTTCCAGGTCACTTATTCATTCTTGTGCCTCAGTTATTCTGCTGTTGATTCCTTCTAGTATATTTTCCATTTCAGTTATTGTATTGTTTCTCTGTTTGTTTGTTCTTTAATTCTTCTTGGTCTTTGTTTAATGTTTGCTTCATCTCGATCTTTGCCTCTGTTCTTTTTTAAGGTCCTGCATCATTTTCACTATCATTATTCTGAATTCTTTTTCTGGAAGATTGCCTATCTCCACTTCATTTAGTCATTTTTCTGGGGTTTTTTCTTTTCCTTCATCTGGTACATAGCCCTCTGCCTTTTCATTTTGTCTATCTTTCTGTGAATGTGGTTTTTGTTCCACAGGTTTCAGGACTGTAGTTCTTCTTGCTTCTGCTGTCTGCCCTCTGGTGGATGAGGCTATCTAAGAGGCTTGTTTAAGCTTCCTGATGGGAGGGACTGGTGGTGGGTAGAGCTGGGTGTTGCTCTGATGGGCAGAGCTCAGTAAAACTTTAACCTGCTTGTCTGCTGAAGGGTGGGGCTCAGTTCCCTCCCTGTTGGTTGTTTGGCCTGAGGCGACCCAACACTGAAGCCTACAGGCTCTTTGGTGGGGCTACTGGTGGTCTCCCGGAGGGCTAACGCCAAGGAGTACTTCGCAGAACTTCTGCTGCCAGTGTCCTTGTCCCTGCAGTGAGCCACAGCCGACCCCACCTCTGCAGGAGACCCTCCAACACTAGCAGGTAGGTCTGGTTCAGTCTTGTCTGGGGTCACTGCTCCTTCCCCTGGGTCCTGATGCACACACTACTTTGTGCGTGCCCTCCAGGAGTGGAGTCTCTGTTTCCCCCAGTCCTGTGGAAGTCCTGCAGTCAAATCCCACTAGCCTTCACAGTCTGATTTTTTGGGAGTTCCTTCTCCCATTGCTGGACCCCCAGGTTGGGAAGCCTGACGTGGGGCTCAGAGCCTTCACTCCAGTGGGTGGACTTCTGTGGTATAATTGTTCTCCAGTTTGTGGGTCACCCATGCAGCAGTTATGGGATTTGATTTTTACTGGGATTGTGCCCCTCCTACCATCTCATTGTGGCTTCTCCTTTGTCTTTGGATGTGGGGTATCTTTTTTGGCGAGTTCCAGTGTCTTCCTGTCGATGATTGTTCAGCAGTTAGTTGTAACTCCGGTGCTCTCATGATACGTATAGTTATGTTTTCATTGTCCAAAATGATTCATGAACTAAGATTTGTTTGCTTTTGGTTCGTTTTGAGTGCTCAGCACTGTGGCTCTCTGGAGGGAACACTGGCTTAGAATTCCAAGTTCTGGCATCCAGGTCATGCTTGATACTAGCTTTCTATTGTGACCTTGAGTCTGTACTTATTTTGTCTTCTGCTCATTGGGATCAAAATTCACAGGTCTTTTGTGAATGTGATATGATAATTCATATGAAAATGCTTTGGGAGGCCGAATCATAACAAGCATTTAAGTATAAAATATATTCCCTGGAACTTTCAATGTGCTTCAGAAATAGAGTAATCTTTTTTTTTTTGCATGAATTGGAATCAAAAGATTTTCTTGTCTGTAAAACTAAGTCTCTGACCTCCATTACTAATAGCGTCATAAACTGCCCAATTCTCTGATGGTTGTAAAGATACTGCTACATTTCACGCCATTGGGTATCTCCTAAAGGAAGAATTCTCCTTTATCCATCCGCGGAAGTAATTCCAGTTCTTTCTTTATACCACTTCAAAAATTATATGTTATACCAAAGTGGCTCAATAAAATTCCTTCTATATTTTTCTTTTTTGCACAGATATTTGCCGCTTAAAAAGGAAGTAGAATGAAGCCCTATTGTTCCTCAGAGATTGAAGTCTGTAGAAATGTCCCCAGAATATTATTTTCTCTCCTGGTGGGCTGCGGAGTCTGGCGCCTGGAAGGCTTTATCAGAACAGTTTTAGAAGTGTGAATGATAGCTGGCTTCCATTTTTTGAGCAGATTTCCTTAAATACTTGGAAGAAAATTGCAGAGAATTCTTATCACTGTAACTGTAGCCTGCCAATAGGAAGAAATCATGTGTAAGTTACAGAAAAAAAAAACACCCTTTAATTTGTTCCCTATTCTTATATAACTTTTGAAGGAAGGGGAGTTAATATGCGTCACTGAGAACATTTCTTAGTGAGTAGCAAAGTTTTAGGTACTCAGGAGGAGATGCAAATTATGGTTTTGCTCACTGCTTGGAGCAGCCTCAGGTATGAATCCTTTTCTCTTAGAAATTTGAAGTCTTCTTTCTGCAGCTGAGGGCAGGTTGGGTGATAAATTGGATAGTGATTTCATATTTCCTGGTTCAGCAGTTGAGATGATTCATGGGGTGCTTTTAGCTTGTAAATATGAACCCTAGAAAGAAGCAGAGCGTGAGAAGGTGGGGCAAGAGGATGGCTGGGGAAAATTGATGCTTGGCGACATTCCGTCTTCCTCCACAGATACAGACTGTGGACACACAAGACAGTATGTTCTGGAGAGCTCTGATAGATGGCGTGGGAACTTGCTAACACCTGGGAAGAAGTGTGGAAATTTTAAGTGAGAAGAAGCAGGCAGCTTAAACTACTTTTGGCAACATAACATTTTTAACGGGCTGGTCAACTGTTCACCGATTAATCCATTCAGTCAACAATGGGCTGAATATGAGTTTTGAAGGAGCGGTAAGTTATAAATAGTGGCAAACAACATGCTACTTCAGAGCCAGATAATGTGCCCTGCTCTGAGTAGTTTAGCCATTTTCTCTAGTTGGAGAGTAGCTACTTCTGTCCTTTGCAGTCTTGGATTTGAAACTCAGGTGGCCATGCTGCCTTGTTTCCCATCACACCTCTGAAATCCTTCCCTTCCACCCTGCCAGTTCTATTTAAAATGCATTCATTGCTGCTAGGACTCAAGATCTTTCATTGCTAAACATAAATACTTTATGTTTATATAGTGTAATAATATGAGTTTATGTGGCTTCCTGGCAGCCTGACAAATAATGCATTTTATAATAGCAGGTATACCTACAGAATAGCAGGTGATGCAGACCTACAAGGGGGAGAGCTGGGGGCAGCCTGATAAAGTGCTGTCTTGAGCTGAACAGGGTGTGAGAGGAAATATAAGCGGAGTTATTCCTTTAAGTTTCATAGCATGTTAGTCATTACAGGTGCTTTCCCATATTTTATCTTTTGAAAGGGAGGATAAGGATTTTGAAAGCAATGTAACAGATCTTCGAACCAATAGGAGATTTTGTCAGTTTTGCTTATTCTCGGAAGCTTCTTAGGTGATTTTTTTTTTATCTGAGTTTAAATACATATGCTGATCCTTGCAGTTATTCATGATTTTAGTTATTTGAGATGTGGCGGGTTGCGGGTTTGGTGGCTGGATGAGTTTTTTAGCTCTGACACAGAGAAGATGCTCTTAAACTCAGAACTAGTTTCACAGTTTCTCTCAACATCTCAATGTTATGCTTATCCAGCTGTGTTTGGTGCCTCTTGTCTTTTCTTCTTCTTACTTTTTAGAATAAGTTGTTTTGTGGACTGTCAGGGAGAATTCTGTTTCTTATTTATTGTCCTTATTTTCAATACGTATGCCCATAATTTACTTTAAAAAGCTGCTCGCATACTATAGGAGTCATTTCAGTGTTTCTGCTACATAGTTTTTGTATAAGTAGATCATTGTTACCTACATGTTTACTGCTAACGTATCTCTGAAGATAGATATCTTTGGGCATTTGGCAAAGGGTAAGGCTGCTTCTACATTCATTTCAAGGCATTGAGAAGGACAGTGCGGGCAGGTGGGTCATCCCAGTATATCCATATGGTACTCAACACTTTGCAGTGATACTGTTGGCACATGGAAAAGTTGCCACCATCCTATCAAGAGCTAAGCTGTGCATGCATATTAAGCTAAAAGTGTAGATGCGAAGTGCTATTTCAGGTGTTGGGATGTGCAGATGTGTGACATTATGGAGAATGTCATGATGTCAGAGGAATTTGTGAAGCTGTTTGCAGATCACCAGGAGAAGATGGTAGAACGTTCTGACAAGAGATCTATAGACTCCTCTGTAGCACTGAGTGGATAATTGAATACCTTGCTAAGTGGTGGGACTTTTACCTCATTCAAAAATGAGAACACACCATGTCTCCTCAGTCACAGAATGATATCATTTCATGACTCACTACTAGCCCTCATACACAACCCATGAAATCCCCAGGATGCACCTAGGGTTAGGGTTGCTAGATTTAGCAAATGAAAATATAGGACACTTAGTTAATTTGAATTGCAGATAATAGTAGGGGTTGTTTTTTTTTTTTTCCAGTATAAGTATGTCTCAAATATTGCATTGGATACACTTATACTAAAATATATTTGTTGTTTTTCTGCAGTTGAAATTCAACTGGACCTACCCACGTAGAATCTTTTGGGCACAATAAGGACCTGCAGTTCTCTGGCTTTAATAATGATAATAATAATAAGTTGTTGAGCCTTTACTGTGTGTCATAGACTGCCACACCTTACTTGTGGTAGAAGGCCTTCTTGGTTTACTAATCATTCAACATCATTATCTTAAATGCCACTTTCTTGTGCTAATAAGCCTTTTAGTCTTAACCTCAGGCCAAAGTGAACTGCTACAGAAATTTTGTTTTTCATGTATGGAGTATTTCATGTATTGCCCTTTATATCAATCATCTAGGAAAGAATCTGTTATAATTCTCTGGGCACCTCATACAAATGAACATAAATATTAAAATATTTTATGATTGAACGAGGAGGTTGTGTATCCTCCTCTAGGATAAGCTAGATTATGCTGCTATAACAAACAGCCCCGAGATTTCAGCAGCTTAAAAGGGTAAAAGTTGGTCCATCTGCAGCATGGGTTGGTGAAAAGTGGGAATGGAAACTTGGATAATCCTTTTTACTCTGGGACTCAGGCCAATGGCTCCCACATCTTTGCCTATTCTTCCATGATCAAGGAAGTAGCGAAAGGGAAATGGAAAATTGTGTCATATATCATTCAGTCCTATTCCATCAGGCAAACCAAATTATGTGGCCATGTGCAAATTTAAAGGGAGGGTGAAGCCCAGTCCCACCATATGCCCAGAGGATGAGGAAAACCAGCATACTGGTGATCAGCCCTGAACACATCATAGAAAAAAAAAAAATACTGGTGGAATCCTTGAATGAGAGCTGGGCAGCTTACATATACTTTAACTTTAGGAGTTAGTCTTTGTGAGCCTACAGTTTTTATTAGCAAAACAAATCTTGCTTCAGAATTCTTATACATAAAATAAAAACCGAGGATTTCAGAAAAGTAGGAGAAGATGAATGTCAAAGTCTCATTAAAGGCACAGACTAGGGCGTGAATCATGATCGGGAATAAATATTATGATAATGTGCTCAAATCAAACTGTATACTCCAAAGCCCTCTTGCTGTTTTTCGATATTTCCATGAAAATTAACTCTTTGATGTTGGGAAAAGGCAGATCAAACTTTTCCTATGTATACACACACATGCATATGAATGCATCTGTATCGTTTTTTAAATAAACTTGAAGACCTGATTTTTACATTTCATATTGGTAGAAACCGGGCATCATATCCAGAGACGCTTGCCAATGCTAAAAGTCCCTTTCTCATCTCAGTTTGTTTTCTGTCCTATCATTTCCCCGCCTTCCCGTCCCTATGGCTGACGTGTTTGTCCCGAGGACCTCAGGAGGCCGTGGCGTGGCAGTCAGGGTCCGCTGCTCCACTTGGCATCTGCCTCGCCCCGCCCCGCTCCGTGCGGGCACTGTCTCCATGGAAACTGCAGGCTGCTCTGCAGGCAGCTCTGCGTGCGGGGCGGCTGGAGCTGGCAGAGGCAATCAAAGAGCGAGCAGGCCTTGAAGAGCCCTGGAAAAAGCTTCCAGTGTAATTGCGGAGACAGGACTGAAAAATGTTATTAATTTGAGACATTCAGGCCAGCGGCGAAGCTCCCAGGAGGCCCCATCTGCCCTCGCATCTTGCAGATGTGATGCTGCCACGTCCACGTGCTTCCTGCTCCCCTGCCCTTGTGTTCTCTTTCAGGGTCTGAGGAAATCTGGGGAGGGCAGTGTCCAGGCTGAGCCTCTGCTCACATGCAGGAAACAGGCATGGCTCTTATGCAATAATAATCCAAAAAAAGATGTAGACACCGAATTTCATGGTACATGGATCTTCAGCTACAAACTTCAGCTCAGGGTTCTAGAAATAACTTCCAGTCCCTTTTGCAGCTCTAGGAGCTGTAGAGTTTTCTAACGTACTCAGTTTGAGTGCTGAGTTATAGAACTCTGCCGGACATTTGCTTCTCCTCTTTTCTCTAAGCATTGATTCACCTTAAGGATGGTAGTAAAGAGCAGTACAGATGCCGTTAGTTTCTTGAGTTCCTCTGAACCCTGCCTCACTTGGCCCTGACCTATTCTCTGGGGAGCTGATCCTGGCGACAAGTGAGCAAACTTTTACAAGACATAACACATCTTGGTGAGGAGAGACAGCAAAGAAGACAGAGAAGAAATTCTTCGGGGAAGAGACTGAGGAAAATGTGCGATATCTGTAATAGGTTTTTTAAAAAAATACAGCTCTGGTTTTGTTGTTTTTTTTTGCGGTACGTGGACCTCTCACTGTTGCGGCCTCTCCCGTTGCGGAGCACAGGCTCCGGACACGCAGGCTTAGCGGCCACGGCTCACGGGTGCAGCCGCATCCGTGGCATGTGAGATCCTCCCGGACCGGGGCACGAACCCGCGTCCCCTGCATCGGCAGGAGGACTCCCAACCACTGCGCCACCAGGGAAGCCCTGTAATAGTTAAAAAAAAAATACAGCTCTGTTATAACATGTTTGTTAACACACACTGATGTAGTTTTTCACGTATAAAATGAAAAACAATTCAGGAAAAACATCACAGTTTTGAGTAGGTCTCTGATTGCTTCCCAAATTTCTGTTCCTTTGTGTGTGCCTCTGTGTGTATATATAACATTGTTAAGCTGTTCTAGAAAGCACTTTCAAAAGCAGAAAGCTTGAATAGGAGATAGTTGTCTTCTGCATTTCTTTTCTTATATGCAAGATTGGCTTATTTGATTCTGTCCTACAGAAAGTTTCGAAATTTTGCATGCTGCTCTTTGGTGATTACATATTTTTACTTATTAGGTGGATTTATATATAGTCTTATAGACTTTGATGTTTATGACTTGAAATTGCATTTTTCTTCCCTTTGTACTCTAGCACTTCTTCCCAAGTAAAATGAGGCATTAGTCCTTCACATTTGATTCTCTTATGTCTCCGTCCTAAAGATCAGCGACAGTTGCAAACAGAATATGATGATAATGATGTTGATGATGATGGTGATGGTATTAAAAGTGAGGACAATTTTTTCCAAACCTTTTATTTTCCAGCTGTGGATCAAGCAGTAATATGAAGTAAAAGCTTCTCAATAATAGATACCTTAAACACTGGGGATTATCTCCAAACATACTCAAGTGTTGATAATACAGTTTAAGAATTATTTCCTTATCTTTAGAGAAATAATTCTTTTACAAATTAAATATGACTTATTTCTTATAAGTTGGATTTATAATGATAATTCAAAGTTATTTTTAAAAGCTAACTTTGAGACATCATGATGAATTTTAGAAAATGTAACGGAATGCCAGTTAAAACTGCAAATAGCAACAAAGAATGTACTTAGTGTAGTGCATAGAGACCAACTTTTCACATTCATTGCATATATCAGAAAAGAGGAATAACTGCTAATTAATGAGCTAAGTGTTCATCTCAAGAAATTAGAAAAAAAAGGCAATGGAGGAAAATGAAAGAAAGCAAATAAAAGTCAGCTCGTATACAAAGATCCATGCTACAGTCATTCCTAAGAATCCAAGTATGATTTAGTAATAGAAATTTGTTTCATTAGTCACAGACCGCTTGAGTATTTACAGCAGAGAATTTAATGTAGGGGATTGGTTACCTTAGTTGAGAGAAAAGCTGAGAAGTCAAATAAGAAGGCAGAGAAAACTCAAGAGACTAGCCTCAGGAAGCATGACTTCCATTAGCCTAGAGCAATATTTCCCAGTCAGGGACTATGTGGCTTCCTCTCTGCACCAGGAGCAACTCATAACCTTTGGAGATGTTTTGATTGTCATGACTGGGTCAGGGTGCTACCAGTATCTAGTATGTAGAGGCCAGGGATGCTGCTAAACATTCTGTAATGCATAGGACAGTCCCCACAACAAAGAATTATCTGGCCACAAAATGTCAGCAGGGTGGAGATTGAGAAACTATGGCCTTGAAAGATAGGAGGAGGCAAGGCCACCAGAACCCAAGGCCTGGACTTCAGAGGGAGGGAGCCATCTAGCAGGACTTAGAGACAAGGAGGGGATGCAGCAGCTGTCAGAGAGGCTGTGGGAGGCCAGAGGAAGGGAGAGTGATATTCTGCCTCCCCCCTCCTCCCACCCAGCCTCCCCCCTAGGGCCTCCTGTTGGCTGAACTCAGCTGAAAGTCTGCTGTTACTGAAGCACAGAAAACTGCCTGCAGGGCAACCCCATGAGGCAGGGCAGAGCCAGGAAGGTGGAGGGGTGGATCTGAGGACACAAGGAAGGGACTAGCCAACAATCACTACATTAACAGGTGAAGGAAAGCAACCATTTCAATCAATGTTTTATAAAAAATAATAAATTTTAATACTAGGTCATAATTAGCAATTCGTAGTAAACTGGGAATTAAGAAGAATATTCTTAAACTAAAAAATACTGAAATCATAAATTTATAGTACCATTTTAATCACAAGGACAAAAGAATGCCTGCTGTCACCACTTCTTTGACCTCAGCCATCACAATAAGACAAGAAAAGACATAAGAAGCAAAGTTAACTTTGAGACATTATAATAAACTGTAGAAAATGTTTATAACTCAGGGCCAATTAAAGTGGCAAAAGTGCAAAGCAAAACAATACTGGCTATGAATACTTATTTCAATTCATAACATTATTAAATGTTCATGAATATGTGGTATGTTTTGAAGATAACTTTTTATGTAGTTTAGGCTGTTAGACTATATCTCTCAGCTTCATTTTCCATGCAAAGTTATCTTTCTGTTTTGTTTAAATATTTATATGCATTTTCATATGTATGTGTGTATACACACACACACACACACAGTTTGTTGAAGGAATATGATTATACTGATTTAGCTCTATGAGTAACTGTTAAACTTGTAGACTTTTAGAAATGGAATTCTTCTCTATGAAGTGCATTTGTGACCTGAGTTACCCTGTTGAAAGATTATATGTATAAATTTATAAATATATATAAATGTATAATCACACACATGACATAGTCTTTCTGTTCTTTCAGGGGAATAGGAATAGGAGTGGACCTGGTCTTCTTCTTTTTTATGTGAATAGCACCAGGTTAAATATCTTATGTAACATTATTCAGTCATCATAGGGCTGTTATGAAAATGGAGAATTTATATGCTTTCTTCATGACTTTATTTAATTCCTTACCAAGGATGCTCCCTTAAGACTCTTGTGGAAGCAGTAATATTCCTGATG
This sequence comes from Monodon monoceros, assembly GCF_005190385.1. Taxonomy (NCBI): domain Eukaryota; kingdom Metazoa; phylum Chordata; class Mammalia; order Artiodactyla; family Monodontidae; genus Monodon; species Monodon monoceros. The sequence goes on along the minus strand of NW_021703768.1, from coordinate 11,081,640 downwards.
GGGAGCCAGTATTTGACTTTTTTGTTTTGTTTTGTTTTGTTTTTTGCGGTACGTGGGCCTCTCACTGTTGTGGCCTCTCCCATTGCGGAGCACAGGCTCCGGACACACAGGCCCAGCGGCCACGGCTCACGGGTCCAGCCGCTCCGCGACACGCGGGATCCTCCCGGACCGGGGCATGAACCTGCATCCCCTGCATCGGCGGGCTGACTCTCAACCACTGTGCCACCAGGGAAGCCCCCAGTATTTGACTTTTGATGACGTTGATTGCTGTCTTGCCGATGTTTATGGATTGGAAACTCCATGTGCTAGTAGTGATTCTTTCCAGTAAAACCCAGAGTCTAATCCCAAGTGCTAAGGTCCTTTGGGTAGCACTTTTTCTTTGCCAGGTATGAAGATTTTTGATTGAGTTACATATCTTTGAGTAATCACCATAAAAGCAGCATACTTGCATGAGGTGGATTTAGGGGGTTAGGAAGCAAAAATTGAGACTGTGGGGTAAGGGAAGTATTATAATTATGAAGTTGGCCACTTGGATAGGACAATAGGCTGGTAACTAGTGTTTGAAACTCAGTAGAATACAGGTTTCTGCCAGAATGATTTGGCAGTTTGGAAACCTTTGTGCTTAAATGGATAAAGGCTTTGTAGTTCTATAGGAAAATTATTTCTAAATTACTCACAAAATTGGAGGATGTAGCCATGAATAGTGTAAGAGGTTAAAAGTCTTATTTGTTTTCCACTTGTACAAACAAATATTTGGGGTTAATTTAATTTTTTCAAAATTGGAAATATCAACTTAAATCACTGGTACATATGCATTCTTTTATATTTGGGATTAGTTAATTTTTGCAAAAGTGAAAATATCAACTTAATCACTGGTATATATACATTGTTTTGTATCTAATGTGAAACGTGTCTGGGTTCTATTTTCCTTTGAAAATTAATGATGGGCTTTACCTTGACTTCGTACAGGTTATCTGGGTGAGGGATTGTGGTGCTAATTTCCTAATGTAAATGTTATTACACATCACTGGTTCAATGACATTTAATTTTAATACCATGTTTTTCTGCAGTGTGGAGGTTATGATAAGTTTTTCACAAAGAGATGGTAAGAACGAGAGAATTTTATCACTAAAGGTTGCCGTTTTCACATAGAACTAGGATAGGGCCTCAGTGTATGGGTAATGAGTTCAAAGTTTGCCTTTTCCCCCTCTTTTCCTTTAAAGCAAATCTATAAAAGTGATCAACATTCTATTTACCATAGACTAGTAGGGCTTGAAAGTCTATATTAGTCATGATATGGCTATTATGAAAATGGAAAATTTATGCGTTTACACACAAACATGACAATTTAACCAAACTTATAATACCTTTCCCACAAGTTGTTCTCTTTGGGACACAGATAGCGTGAGCAAAAATGAAAATGTAACTAGCCTATTTTTTATATTTAGAAGAAAATAACAATGTCCAATGAAATGAGAAATGTGGGATCTTTTATGTGTTCTTACGCATGAGCTATGAAAGTGCTTCCCTGCAAAGGGAAGAGCCTTATTTCATTGTCACAAAATGATGGGGTGTGCAGAGGGAAGGTGAGATATAAAGTCATTAACTGGAATAACAAACAGTATGCACCTTGGGTGTTAGCAAAAGCAAAGCTAAGAAACATGTGAAATATATACAGTAAAAATGATTTCATATACATCTTAATTTAAAATAATGCCATCAGAACCCTGTTGTACGACTTCATCCCGAATATCAAATTTAAGAGTCCAGACATGTTACCGTGGCTCTTCCCCACATGTAACACACACACAGTATCAAAAATAATTGATAAACCCTTCATATTCTTGACTCTAGGTTAGTGAGGTGTTTCTCTAAAAGTCTTCCAAATAAATAGCTTTAAAAAAGAAAGTATATCTTAAGCCTGTGCTAGTTTTCCTATCCCCTGCACTCCCTGGATATGGTAATATTAAATGGTCTCTTCTGGGCTCTTTCTCTGTTGTCTTCTTTGTCACCACCAGTGAAGGCGTGTCAGCCCGCTGGTCCTTCTATTGGAACGAATGTGTTGAAGGTCAGTACTCAGCGCAAGGCTGCTGTCAAGTGCATGTTCTCCCCTTCTTATCACCTCCTCCTTGGGCCGATGTCATGGGACAGGCCTCTGTTCCAACCCCTTTCCCAGTTGGGAAGGTTCCACTCAGAAAGAGAGGTTGTAGAGTGGCTGCTTTGGCCTCTAGTCCAAGCTGACAATTTAGCTCCGCCAGCAACAAAGTGGATGCTGTGTTTTAAATTCCATCCACTCCTTCCTAATTGGTTCGGAATAGAGAGATGACTTATAGGCATTGTTGTTTATATTGATTTTAACTTTATGATAAAGTGGTAGTAAACTCATAGACAATCAGTAAAATCTCCTTGTGACCCAGTTCACCTTGGAAGATAAACAGATAGGGGTTAGTGAGAAGAATCCTCAGCCATCCCAGGATACGTCTCTGTCCACGCCCTGGTCCTGGGAGTAGACACACTACAGCTCACCTTCCGCTGGTTGCCTTGTTTGGTTTGGAGAAGATGGTCACATTTTAGGGTAACTGTTTCCATCTTAAAGTGCCACTTCAGGTCATTTCAGGTGGTATCATGATAGTGATTAACGTTTAGATACTTGTGTATGAGTGTGCTCTGCCTTAAATACTGTAAATATCTTGGAACTACCTTTGGCTTTTTTGTTGTTGTTGTTGTTATTGTGTAGGAGTTTTGGACAGACATGCAAGAGATTACTAACTGTTTAGGAATGAATAGGTTTTCTGCGGGAAATATCCAGAAGTTGTCACATCGAATCATACTGCTTCTTTACCCACCCTCCCGCAAATGGTTATTGGTTTCTCCTTCCCAATAATAGAATAGGAAATTTGCCAGTGACAGCTCTTACTACCTCCATTGTCTCTTATTCTTCCCTAATCTCAGGTCTCAAAATGAATTGTGCAGAGCGGCTTCACTTTAAACTACTGAAACATTACCAGCATCACCAGGAGGAACTACATACTCAGTGGGGAATCATTTAGAGACACAAGTGAATCCTCTAGAGGGTGCCAGAAAGTCTGTCTTTGGTACAGCTTATGAGAACTTGGTAAACTGTCAGTTAAGCTTCTGAAGATTTCAGCATCTTTTCTTTTTTTAAAAAATAGATTGTTACAAAATCTGATAGTTCTGAACAAAACGAAACAGTAAAGAGAAACAAGGGGTTCCATGAAATCAGCCTGCATCGAATGCATTTTGTAGGTTTGCTTCAAAAGCAGTATAGGACGTGAGCTCACTTTCCTTTGAAAAGGAGACCTTGCTGGGGCCTGAGAACCACTTGGCGGATACTCACATGCAGAGTGACTGTGAGTGGAAAAGAGGTCATGGTCAAGTCCACCGCCCCTGTCATACTGGTCCCAGTGAGAGGGCCAGAAGGGAGAGCATGGGGTGGCTGGCAGGGGCATTGGGTCTGGTAAAAGCCTCTTTTGATCCACATCATGGTTCTCATCCATGGGTGACTTCCCACCCCAACCTCCAGGAGACATTTGGCAATCTCTAGAGACGTGCTTGTTACAACAGGAGTGGGGTACTGCTGGCACCTGGCGGGTGGAGGCCAGGGCTGCTGCTAAACGTCCCACAGTGCATGGGGTGGCTCTTCACAACCAAGAGTTACCCAGCCCACGATGCCACGGGAGCTGAGGTGGAGACACCCTGTCCCGGGAGAAAGCTGAGCCTGCTTGGTAGTCAATCTAGCCATTATAACTGTGCTTCCTTTTGTATCAAAAATATTCATATTGGGGCTTCCCTGGTGGCACAGTGGTTGAGAATCTGCCTACTAATGCAGGGGACACGGGTTCGAGCCCTGGTCTGGGAGGATCCCACATGCCGCGGAGCAGCTACGCCCGTGAGCCACAACTACTGAGCTTGCGCATCTGGAGCCTGTGCTCCGCAACAAGAGAGGCCGCGATAGTGAGAGGCCTGCGCACCGCGATGAAGAGTGGCCCCCGCTTGCCGCAACTAGAGAAAGCCCTCGCACAGAAACGAAGACCCAACACAGCAAAAATAAATTAATTAATTAATAAACTCCTACCCCCAACATCTTTAAAAAAATTTTTTTTTCATATTGCATGTAATATACACACAGAGGTAAGCCCACAGTAATTTGAAATTAAATTAAACTTGTCAATGTCAGGCAAATATCTCTCAAGTTTATGGACAAATAATAGTTTTTATTCGCAAACCCACAAGTATCAGTAGACTGGGTGTGACACTGTAAAGTGATACCCGCCAGCCACTAGCATCCATCGTTCTACTTTCTCTGTCTCTGTGAATTTGGCTATTCTAGGTACAGCCTATAGGTGGAATCACACAATGTTCGTCCTTTTGTGTCTGACTTATTTCATGTAGCATGATGCTTATAGCTGAATAATATTCCTTTGTATGTGTAGACCATATTTTGTTTATACGTTCGCCTATTGATGGACACTTGACTTGTTTGCATCTTTTGGCTATTGTGAATAATGCTGCTACGACATGGGTGTGTCTCCTTGAGGCCCTTCTTTCAGTTCTTTTGGGTGTATCCTCGGTGTGGAATTGCTGGATCTTATGGCAATTCTGTTTCTTTTTGGGTCACTGCTCTATGTTTTCCATGGTAATTACACCATTTTACATTCCCACCAGCACTGCACTTACAATTTTTCCACGTTCTCACCAACACTTATTTTCCATTTTTAAAAAATTATAGCCATCCTAAGGGGTATGAATCTGTATCTCATTGTGGTTTGAATTTGCACTTCCCTGATGACTAATGACATTGAGGATCTTTTCATGTGCTTCTTGGCCATTTGTGTATCTTCTTTGGAGACATGTCTCTTCAAGGCTTTTGCCCATTTTTGAAGTTGTTATTGTTGTTGTTGAAGGGGGATACTTTTAAAGAACAGGTGAATTCCATGGTCTTCTTGATTCTGACCATCCAGTTGTTTAACAGCAAAGGCCGTTAGTTTAATTCATTTAGTTTATATGGGTTTCATCCCTCATTTGAACTGGTACTTTGTCCTAATATTAATGTTTCCCATATGAGACTGCCTTGAGGTTGGAATTTGTACAAAAATGAGGTCACACAGGAACACACGAAGGCTGTCCTGACAAGTGGTCCAGCCCCAGATCTTAGTCGTGGTCAACCTGGTCATAAAGCAGCACTGCAGGGAGAGAGGCTGTAAGTGAGGCTGGAAGACCTGCCACTTCACATCTCACCGTGGCCGTGTCTACACTTGACATCTAGCCTTCGTTTAGATCGGAGGATTCATACCTGCATCCCTTCTCTCCCTGGAACCCAGTTTTCTGTCATGGTGCCCAGAACAGCTTGGCAAATCTCGACATGAGTCATAGGATCCACTTTCCATTTTATGGTGAGAACTCACTGTAAAGAGGTTCATCCTAATCGTTGCTCATCAGTGTGAAGGTGGCAGAGTTTCTAAATATAAAAACCAGTAAAACCCCCCAGGAACCCTGTGAGCATGGAGGCAGCTCTATAATATCGATGAGAAAGATGAGGATAAGAATGGGGAAGTGACTTGCCAGAGGTCACATGTTGTCATGATTGCCACGGCCAGTCTCTACATTGGGACTCTGTGCATGCTGTCCCTGCTTCTGCACGGCTGGTTTTTCTTGGATGATCCAAGATGATGCTGAATGGCATCAACCCCATGACGGCTGGGGAGAAGAATCTGATGAGGGTTAGATCATGAAACAAGGAGAAATTTTACATGTCCAGCTCTGTGTAGATTCCACTTCTGTTTTTCATATATTCTTACAATTTATGAGCAGTCGATTATTTTCTTTAGTTACAATGTAAGTTGGTATTTTTTTTTTTTTTTTTTTTGCGGTACGCGGGCCTCTCACTGTTGTGGCCTCTCCCACTGTGGCGCACAGGCTCCGGACACGCAGACTCAGCGGCCATGGCTCACGGGCCCAGCCACTCTGTGGCATGTGGGATCTTCCCGGACCGGGGCACGAACCCGTGTTCCTTGCATCGGCAGGCGGACTGTCAACCACTGTGCCACCAGGGAAGCCCCCCCCCCTTTTTTTTTTTAATCTCTTTATTTATTTACTTATTGGCTGCGTCGGGTCTTAGTTGCAGCACGTGGGCTCTTTGATGTGGTGTGCGGGCTTCTCTCTAGTTGTGGCCCACGGGCTTCTCTCTAGTTGTGGCCCACGGGCTCCAGGGCGGGCCTCTGTAGTTTACGGCAGGCGGGCTCTCTAGTTGAGGCATGCGAGCTCAGTAGTTGTGGCTCAAGGGCTTAGTTGTCCCGAGGCCTGTGGGGTCTTAGTTCCCCGACCAGAGATCGAACCCAGGTCCCCTGCACTGGAAGGCGGATTCTTTACCACTGGACCACCGGGAAGTCCCTGATCTGTGAAAGTTCTTGTCTTAGGAACACAGCTTGGTTACTGATTTTTGCTGGGTGCTTCAGGGTCCACGTCTGACTATTTGAGACCGGCTCAGGACTTAGAGAGCATAGATATTATTGTTAAATGAACTAATAAGCAAAGAGTCTCCCTATCTGTCACTAAGGGCATAAGAGATTGCTCTTTCAAGTTACCCCCAGCTTTAATCCACAGTAATTCGAAAAGTGATGATTGTTCATCTCTCAAGCAGTAACCTCTAAGTTTTCTGCCAGGGTGACAGAGCATTCTGTTGATGGGACAGAACTGCCATCTCCATAGAGGAGAGAGAGAGAGAGAGAATCTTAAACAATTCATTAAAGTTCTGATTGGCTGATTATAATAATCTGAGACGTTCCTTTTCGTCTGTAATGTTTTCTCTGATTTTGTATTTTCTTCCCACAAATAGAAACAAAAACAGCAATTATTTCTTGCTTCAAATAATTATCGGACATCTTTTTCTGAAATCACTACGAAGTCTGAGCGAAGGGCAATTTTTCCTGGCTAGAATTAACGTGATACACAATTAGCACTGCAGCCTTTAGCAAGTTCATGTTTCTCTGGAGTAACGTAATTTGTTGAAACTATCCCTGGCTTCACCGTAGATTTGCATAAGTCAACCGGCTGGGTATTCTAGGCAAGGTCGTTATGCCTTGACGGTCTAGAAGGCATTAACCTGCAAGCTTGAATCAGAACCATGAGGCCTTACATGCGGACTTGTGTTATTAAAACAAGGCTGGGTGGAGAAAATAGAATGCCATATCAAGCATTTGTCACAATGATCGATGTGCTTGCAGACATCCAGAAAAATTGTTACTGCTTATCTACTGCTCCTGATAAGGTGTCAGGGAGGCAACAGCTTGGAGTGAGTTCATGATGACTGGAATCGTGTATTGATCGGGACCACACAGAATAGCACACAGTTATTGATCATCCTGAGGATTCAGAGAGAGGCCTAAGGGCATGTGATTTCTCTCACTCCCTGTGTGTTTTGCATGAGCAGAAGTGTAGCTTGTTGTCAGGCCAACACAGGAAAGACTCTTCCATTGTGGCAAAAGCTTTTTCTGTTTGTCCTCAGGGGAAATGCAGTAGAATATCCATGATAAGCGTTTATTTAGCGCTTAGGATGTGCCAGGCACTGTGCTGCATGCTCTATGTACAAAATCTCCTTAAATTCTCTCAATGGGTCTCTGAGATGGATTTCTTTTTGAATTTCCTGTATCACAGATGTCAGCTAGGGCCTCCCGATTTTCATAGATGATGAACTGTGGCCCACACTCCCATTGATAAGGCTGTTGAGATATGGGCATCTTCCACTGTACAGGTTCTGTAAATTCCTGATAGTTCAGTTGCTAAGGCTTCCCTGTAGCCAAGTGGTATGTCCTCCCATGCTCTGTCGGGTAGAGCAGCTGACTGTAGCAGTTTGCTTTTGCTGCTACAAATTATCATAACTTGAGTGGCTTAAAACAATACAAATCTATCCCCTTACAGTTTTTTTTTTAATTGGAGTATAGTTGCTCTACAATGTTGTGTTAGTTTCTGCTGGGCAACCAAGTGAATGAATCAGCTATATATATATATATACATGTATCTCCTCCCTCTTGGACCTCCCTCCCACTCCCGTCCCCCATCCCACCCATCTAGGTCATCACAGAGCACCAAGCTGAGCTCCCTGTGCTATACAGCAGGTTCCCACTAGCTATCGATTTTACGCATGGTAGTGTTAGGTTAGAAATCGAATATGAGTCTCACTTGGCTAAAATTAAAATGTTAGTAAGGCTTCGTTCCTTTCTGGAGGCTCTAGGGGAGAATTTGTTTCCTGCCTCTTCTGGCTTCTAGAGGCTGCCTGCATTCTTTGGCTCCTGGCCCCTCCCTCCATATTCAAAGCCAGAAACAGAAGATTGAGTCCTTCTTACATCACATCCCTTCAATTTCTTCTTCTGCTTCCTTTGTTCACTTTTCAGGGCCCTTGTGAGTTCATTGGGATAATCCAGGATTATCTCCCTATTTTAAGGTTAGCCGATTAGCAACCTCAGTTCTATCTGTACCCTTAACTCCATTTTGCATGTAACATGAAATATTCATAGGTTCCAGGGATTAGAAGGATATAGACATCTCTGAGGGGTATCGTTTTGCCTCCCATAGCGATTCAGGCTGAAAGAGAAAATCTGACTCCATTCTCGTCTCTGTTAATAAGCCATTTATCTCAATTATATCAGGAGTTTATTCACTCTGTCAAGGGCTAAAGACGTCGATGATTATACCACCTCTCTCCCCCTTTCTCTCGTTTCCTTTTCTCTCTGGAGTTATTGGTAAATGTCCCTCCTTTCTCAAACCAGAGAATTCTTTCCATCTCAGGCATATCTCTCAGTCACAGATGGGCTACCAAAAAAAAAAGCAACTTCAGAACAATAGAATATTCATCCTGAAAGAAACCTTGGTGAATATGCTTTTCTTCGTCTCATGGTAGCCCATTTTACAGATTAACAACAGCAACTGGGACTAGGCAGGTTAGTGATTCTCATCAGGGGATGATTTTGCCCCCGTACGGGACACCTGGCACCAACTGGAGGTAATTTGCTTGTCACAACTAGGGGAGGAGTGGGGAGCTACCGGCATCTATAATAGTTTTCTAGAGTCAAGGGATGCTGTTAACATCCTTCAATGCACGGGACAGCCCCCTCCCCAATTCCCCCCCCCCCGCCCCCGGAAAGAGTTCTCTGACCCATAAGGTCAGCAGTCCCATGGTTGAGAAACTCTGCTGAGTCATGGTGGATCTAGAAAAGTCGCCTGAGTGCCAATCCCACATCTGCCAGACGGCCACGCAGGGGCTGAGTGCAGTAAACTGAGCTATCATTCCAGGGAAGAAAAATGACGCTTTTAGATAAGCTTCCAACTTTTCTTAATTGTAAGATTGTCATATTTGTTTTTCATGAATCGTGTTCAGAGGATTTGTAAATATCCAAAAAATGCAGTGTTTTGGCTGTGTTCGCTACGGCTTCCCCATTTCTTGGTAGTCCAGTGATGACTTCTACTATACACCTCCCGTAGACACGTCTAAGAAGAGCAGCATCATTTGTCTGACCTTAAAATTAAACGACTCTGCTTCTGTGAATGAAACCTTTTTTCTTGAACTGGGTGTCATCGCAGGCCCTTGGTGATGGCATCCCTAGGTCAGCTCTTGGGAAGAATGTCTTCCTGTGATTAATGAAGACAAAGCAAGTCAAGGAATAACTAGGAGGTGGAAATCCTGACCTGAGCAGTGAAGTGAAACAATAGCCAGTATTTATGATCCGCTTATGATAAACCAGTAGAGAAGGCCTGAACTATTGAAAGAAATCAGAGTTCTGTTCTATGTGGACCACAAATTAGGCCTTAGATAAGCGGATGTTAGGCCTGGGTGTACTAATTCTGATCTGAAATGATCATCATTCCTGTTTCATAGAGAATGTTAGAGCAAATTCTAGAATTTGGAAGTGTAAAACCATTTCTTTGTCTCAGACAACTGTAAATCAGACTACCCTTAATTATATATCCTTTGTAATATGATGCCTTCAAAAATGTGATTTTTTTTTTTTTTTTTTTTGTGGTACGCAGGCCTCTCACTGTTGTGGCCTCTCCCGTTGCAGAGCACAGGCTCCGGACGCGCAGGCTCAGCGGCCATGGCTCAGGGGCCCAGCCGCTCCGCGGCATGTGGGATCTTCCCGGACCAGGGCACGAACCCGTGTCCCCTGCATCGGCAGGCGGACTCTCAACCACTGCGCCACCAGGGAAGCCCCAAAAATGTGATTTTAATATTCTCAAGTTTAGTTTGGACAGAAGTGGTGCTTTAATGGAGGAAGCAAAGTATGGATGTGGTTACAATTTTATGCTGATTATGTACTTGTAGCACTTTGATATTTACCAAGCAGTTGTTAAGTTGAGCTTCCAGTGCTCAGATTTTATTATTTTCATGAAAATCAGCACTAAGAAAAAAGAGCTTCCCTCCCCTCCTGCTTTGCCCATGTAAGACATACGCAAGCACCTATTGTCCTAATAATTGAATTTACTTCTGGAAGTTATTAATAATGGTAGTAGCCTTCCATGTAATGCTTTTACCAATGAAAAATAATTGGTTTGGGAGTGGGGGAAGCTATTATGCTTGGGATCTAGTTGTGATATATCTGGCTCCATAATTTGATTTTTTCCCATTGAGTAAAATCCTTTGAGATCTACAGCTCAGGTTCTGAAAGAGAATATTTTTCAGGATATACCATTTACGGTAGGAAACAGCTAGTGTTTGGCAATCAGCAGCTTTATTATTAGGTATTTATTTGCATAACAGTGTGCTGGGTACCATGAAGAATGTATATGGACATCAATATATGGTTTATTCTCTTTAAGAGAAAGCTTTCAATTTCATTAGAAAGACGTAAAACATGAGCATTTTAAAAAATAAGTTTAAGAGTTAAATAAAAAACAAGAAAATAGATATCATCAGGTTGCGTTGCTAAAATGGGGAGACCTAGACAATCAAAGCCTCCGGATCAGATGTGAGCTGCACAACTCAGCCTTGAAGTCTAACTAGTCTTCATATTTTATTTTGGCTCCAATTTTTCTTTTGGAAAAAAGAAAATGGGATGCAGAAGACTTTTTATTTTTATCTTGTGTCTTCAAATCATAGTCACTCTACTTAATTTATATTCAATTTTGATATTCAATTTAATATCAGCCTCGTTTGTATCACGTTACATGTATTCAAAAATGGATGGTTAGTGGGCTTCCCTGGTGGCGCAGTGGTTGAGGGTCCATCTGCCGATGCAGGGGACGCGGGTTCGTGCCCCAGTCCGGGAGGATCCCACATGCCGTGGAGCGGCTGGGCCCATGAGCCATGGCCACTGAGCCTGCGCGTCCGGAGCCTGTGCTCCGCGGCGGGAGAGGCCGCAGCAGTGAGGGGCCCGCGTACCGCAAAAAAAAAAAAAAAAAAAAGGTGGTTAGTAAATACAAAGGGGTTTGAGAACTGTCAGTCGGCTAAAATCAGGAGAGTCCACCCCGCGGTAAAGGGAGTAGATTGAAGTATAACCAAGAAACAGTGTTCTCATAATTACGATAAAATGAAGACTCCTTTTGGGCCAAAGGGTGGGAGTGAGAAGGAACATGAAGTAGCAGTCGTAAGGTTATTATTTTTTAGTAACTCTTCAAAATGTCAACCTTTTAGGATTATAAGGTAACTCATTAAAACTTTTATTTTAGTACTAATGCTAAGTAAAGCATCAAGTTCTTGTTTCCTAATGGCATTCTATACAAATGCATGTTTGGGGTGAACTCTTTGAATAGGTGGAATATAAGTTTATTTCAAAACCATAGTGCCTGCAAAATAGGAAGAGGGCATGTTAATGAATACTTGGACAGATTCCATGATTTGAAAGGAAACATCCTCAAGATTTGACCAACAGTCCTTAAAATACAATGGCAAGCATGAATGACTGTGGCAGATACCTTCCTATATACTAGTTTATGCTGGCTGAAACAGAACAGTCTTTGAGAAAAGTTTCATAACAATCAGTCCATATTTATATGAAACAAATGTGGATATTTGGTTAAATCAGCAGTTGGAAGAAGTCTTGATTTTTATTTTCCATTTCATTTCATTTCACCCAATTAGAGGAGAAGGTGATAAATGCTATGAAAAAGCATAGAACGTGGTTAGAGGGATCAGGTTTTAAAAGATAGGGTGCATTATTTGAAATTTTAAAAAGGGTCGTCAGAGTAGGCTAGATGGAGAAGTGTCATTTGAGCTATACTTTCAAGAAGGTGGGGATGTTAGCCTTGTGGCCAGCTGCTGGCTGGAGAGCTAGGAAACAGTGGATGAGGTCCCCAGGTGTTCAAATGCCCAGTGTCCTCAAGGAATAACAAGGATGCCAGTTGTGGCTGGACCGCAGGAGGGATAACTAATAGGAAATGTAGTCATGACAACAGAGCAGCAATGGGAGGGCAAATGCAGTGATTTTGTCCTCACCACCGTGAGGACACTTCCACTTTCATTTCTGAACAGTTTTGAGAAGAGAAGTGACGTGATCCAATCCATGTTTTAAAAGAATTCTCTGATTGCCCTGGAAAAGTTGGTTGGGGGGGGGACGAGTGTGGAAGCAGGAAGCTCAGTTGGGAGCCTCTTGCAGGGATCCAGACAAGAGCTATCGGCTTGGACAGTGGTGTGGAGATGCTGAGAGAAGTGACCGTGTTTTGGATATGTTCTGAAGGTCAAAGAACTTGCTGACCAATTGGACAGTGGCATAAGAAACAGAGGGATAAAAAATGACTTCAGGTTTCTGATGGAAACTGGAAGAATTGACTTTAGTCCTCTGATGAGAGAGGAGAGAGTGAAGGTTGGAATGGAAGTTCAGTAGATCACTTCTGTGATGTTATTATGTTACCGTTATGTTATGTGGCAGCATTTTTTATCTGATATCAAAGTGAAGGTGTCCAGTAGGCTATAGATTATGCAGGTATGGCCTTGAGCTCTCTGCTTAATAGGACTAGGAAACGTGAAAGCATGAGGTTGGTAATCATTATATAGACATAAAAGTGGACTACATATGGGTTTAGAATATGTGTGTGCAGTTCGTTTTCTGTTCAGGTCTCTTCTGTGGTTTACAACTTAGAGAACAGTAACAGGAAGAACATTCCAGTGATTTTTAGACCGCTGTCATTTAACAATCTTATTTAGATTGTGATTTGCAATATAGAGAGATTTCAGAAGACATTAACCTTTAACAACAAAAAGAAACTTATGTTTTATTGAGAGAAGAATTCTACTCTCGTAGTACAACGTAGAGGAAAATTTAGTCAGACCTTGTGCCACGCTCCGTACTTACAACACTTACAGAGATGGAATGTTTTACGTGAGATCTTGGATTAATGGGATTTGCCAGTCTTCTTCAAGAACTATTATATTTAAATGCCACATCACAGTTGCTGAGGTCACTGCTTGAACTAAAGAAAATTAACAGTTCTAATTGGTGTCTAAATTACCTGGTTTAGCTTCTTTGTGTGCTTTAAGGTAAATTATAGCACTTTATTTTTTAACAACCAACTGACCTCTGGCTTCCATAGGATGTAATTGTTACAAGCAGTAAAGTTATGTGTTTGTGTTTTACTTTTTCCTGGTGTGTAACTGGAACACATCTCATGTGCATTATAGAATTTTATGTATAATTACCAGAAATCCAATTAAGATTCTGAAACAACAAAATTTACAGATGAGCTTAAAAGTACCTAGCTCTAACAGAGAATTGGTCATTCACCTCAGTGTTAAACATTACTGATCATGTGTCTTTTGAAATGCTACAGAATGTATTACTAAAACAACAACATTCACAACTGTGCTCTAAAATTTTCTGAGAAGGGAATTGCCCGGCAAATGTGATTACAGGATTGACCAGTGGTTGAAACATTAGTAAATCTGCAAAAAGCAGTTGCAGAGAGGGAAATGTGAGAGCTGTTTTACTTAGAATATGCAATGCTTCTCAACAGAAGAATTGAACGTAAGATTAAACCATTTGTATAGCCAGTACGTCTTGGTTACAAAACATCCCAATTTTTTTTTTAAATGGTGTGTTATTACAAATATCCCATCTATACATTCATATTCTCTAAGGATTCAAGAGCATCCCAATGCTATATAATACTTACTGAAATCACTTGCTATTTAATTCCAGTGTGAGCCAGTATAAATAGAGGAAGCATATACTGCTTAGAAAAGTAAGCTTTAGAGCAGGAATTGCTTGCAAAAAGTAGGAATTTTTTCATTCTCAGTACTCCTGCAATTTCTATTTTCATGGGAAATGGAAGTGGCAAGGCTGAAATACTGATAGAATCACTGTTCCAATGGCATTCCCTGGAAGATTAGAAACCCAGGACGTCTAAAGCAGAGTCCAATTTCTGAATGAAGTTGTACTTCACATTTACTGTCCAGGAAAGTTGTAGAGGTTTTACTTTTTTTTTTTTATCATAGGATAATCCGGTTGAACCAGAAATACTTCAGAGGTTTCGCCTGATTGATTTCGATTCATAAGATGAACCAGCGTATGATTGACATGTGCATAAAAATAGAGCACCGATTCAAGTGACATTTTGTTTGGTTTGGTTTTGTTTTCTCACTGTGACAGTTACATTCCATCTCTGTAAGTGTTGTAAGTATGGAGCGTGGCACAAGGTCTGACTAAATTTTCCTCTATATTGTTCTTTGTAAATAAGACCGGGTCAGAATCTTGTCTATTGCTGGTAGTGTCTACACTGTGCTTATACTGTGGCAAGTGTAGGCATTGAGGACAGCGTGCTCAATCCAGAGTAGCTGTACTACCTGCCCTCGTGGTACTCGGTCTTGTGGCAAAGCTGAGCTGAAAGCTAAGCGGGAGGAAAGCAGGATGCTGGCAGACAGAGTACTGGACAAAGGCTAATGTGTGGAGTGTACGTGAGAAACAGACATGTAAGTAGGTCTACAGAATGAACAGTAGTTATGAAGGTAGGAGTCGGAGATAGAGAGTTCTGGGGAGAGCACGTGCAGAGACTCTGGGACAAGAAAAAGCATAGACCCTTCCCTGAATTGAAAGAAGGCCTGTGAGAAGCAGGATGGGGAACAGTGGAGGCCCTCCAGGTCAGGGTAGAGATTCAGAAGGGCCAGATCATGCAGGAACTGGATTTCTTCTGAGAATTGGGAATTTATATTTCCTGTAATAATGTCATGAATTGAAATTGGGTCTGATGATCGGCTGAAAGATGTTTTGATGATTTTTGTCATTGTTGTTGGGTTTTTAAAATAAATTTATTTATTTTTGGCTGCGTTGGGTCTTCATTGCGGCACGCGGGCTTCTCATTGCAGCGGCTTCTCTTGTTGTGGCGCATGGGCTTAGCTGCTCTGTGGAATGTGGGATCTTCCCGGACCAGGGCTCGACCCCATATCCCCTGCATTGGCAGGCGGATCCTTAAACACTGCGCCACCAGGGAAGCCAGTCATTGTTGTTTAGTGTATCTTGTTTTGTTTTTCCAGACCTGTTGCTACATGAAGGTATACATGTGGAACTTAACTCGTGCAGAGAGAGTGTGAACTATAGCTGCTAGCACTATGGGTTAGGTGTGATATCTGTAGCACAGGAATGAACTGCTTCAATTATTTGTAGGAAGCAGACATCAGTGTTCAAGGAAAGTGAAGTGAACTGCTTTTAGCTGGGTTTGAGCCACATTGGCTCTAATTTTATTCTATCACATCATTTTGAGGCAGTAAGTCCAGCCACCCAGAGCGTGCCGCAAGGAGTCCCAGTCTTGCTGTGGGCCCCAAGCACATGTTCCTAAGGAATTCACAACGTACATGTCTCCCATCAGAAAGTTTTCTCTTCTCCAGCCTTGTGCTGTCCGTGAGCAGGCCTCGTCAGCCTTTCGTGGATCCCAGTTGGAAGGCTTATTTTGAAATCGTAATATATTATATTGTGTCTTCTTCTTTTTCCTGTATGCTTGTATACTATATCAAAACACATAAGATAGCAGACTGGCATAGTTTCCCTTAGATGGAGATGATATTTTTTTCTTTAATAGAAGAGGTAGTCAGTGATTAAATATGCACATTTGTAGCTTAGCTTATCTTGATTAAATATGACATTAAGTGGGTTAACCCATACTTAATGATATTAGCTCGTATGCTTATTGACCCAACAGATACCCTTATGAGTCAGGAGCTTTTTTTTTTACATTATTCTGGGTCCGGATGCCAAGATCTGCATTACTCATTAGAGCATAAGCATAAACTCATTGGCAAAGAGTAACTGGATCGTGTTATTCTTCTGCTTACCACCCTCCCCAGCGATTCAGTGCACTAGGGAGACCACCTTTTCTGTGGCCTGCAAGGACATGCCCCTTTGGCCTCTGGGTCCCACCTACACGTGGCGTCTCCATTTCTCTCACACAGCAAGTATGTTCCTGCCTCAGTGCCTTTGCATCTGTCACATGTTCCTTCACAAATGTCTTTGATGGAGCTTCACACCTTGATGTGGCTGGCTGGTCCTTATCATCTTGGACTCTTTTCAAAAGTTTTTCCAGGGCTTCCCTGGTGGCGCAGTGGTTGAGAGTCCGCCTGCCGATGCAGGGGACGCGGGTTCGTGCCCCGGTCCTGGAGGATCCCACATGCCGCGGAGCGGCAGGGCCCGTAAGCCATGGCCGCTGGACCTGTGTGTCCGGAGACTGTTTCCTCCACAGGGAGGCCCATTTCTATATCTGTTATCTTATACAAGATTTAGATTAATCACATGCAAGTAGAGAACATTGAAATATGAAAACAGATGTTTTCAATGTTCAGAACAAACTTTAGGATTTGGGAATCTAGTCCTGATGTTGGTAGTGTAGGAATGATTTCTAAGTACAGATATCTAAAGAAGAACATGAAATTTTTAAAACGTATGTTCTCAAAACAGCTAATTGGACATTGGTATGTCTTTATCCCTGACTAATTTCAGCTGTGTAAGTGGATTGTGTGGGGATGTGATAAATTCGAGAATAAACAGTCTTGCGTAGTATTAAAGGGGTTTCCATAATCCTGTTTCCATTTTGGTTTGACACTCTAAAGTGCTGCAATTTTGGTTTTGTTTCCTGTGCAATAACCCATCATATAAAGCTCAAATTTTTTCCAGTACGAATATACATTTTAAACATATTGTACATAGCTTAGCTTCAGCCACATTATCAGCAAATGCATCATATCCAATGCCACATGCATGTTGAAGGAAAATATATTGGGAGGTTCATTTTAGTTTTAAACCTGGGACCATACTTGGCTCATGCAGTAAGTAACTCATCCTGCAGATCTAGCCATTGATGCCCTTGTGGGCTCTATCCAAATTATGCTTTGCAGTTTTTGCTTCCATTCCATCCTCATCACTTCTCTTTCTCTGCACAGCAGTCTATTCTTCAAATCTCTATCTAGCCTCTTTCTTCTCTGCACCTCAAATTGTTGCTAAACTATCATCCTGAACTGAGTTTTGTGGACATGGAGAAACTCTCTAAGACCTTCAGCAACTTTGTACTGAAAAAAAGAATAAAGATCAAACTCCTCAGGATGACAACCAAGTCCCAATAGCACATCCAGCCTCCTCTCTAAGAACATCCTTGTTACCTCCTTGCCTCCTGCCATGCCTGACCAACTACTGTTGTGATCATTCCTTGCGTGTTTAATGTTCCAGAGTCTTGCTCGGTTGCTTCTTAGTTGTGACATCAGGAGCTACATTTGGCTTTGTATTTTTGTTAGTCTTTCTGGGTCTGAATACCTCATAATGTTATAAACTCCCAGGGGAAAAGGCCCATGTTGTATTCTTTTTGTCTCTCCTGTTGTATAGGGTGGTGGCCAGGTAGATATTTGTGAGTTGAAGGTTTTATGTCCTGCCAAACCAAATACAATTTTACCATGAATACCGTTTACACTTAATGTTTTCTACAGACATTTTCTTGCAATCAAACACTGTAAACTAGGCGCTTAGATACAGCAGTGGAGAGTCAGGTGTGATCCTTCATTGATACCTTGTCTTCTCTTTTGGGAGTTGATGGCTTAGGGCAGTGGTTCTCAGACTTTGGAGCACATCCCCGTCATCTGGGGGCTTGTTATAACTCAGATTGCTGAGTCCCAGACCCACAGTTTCTGATTCATTAGGTCTGTGCGGAGCCCCAAGAATATGCATGTCCTCCAGGCTGCCAGCTGATGTGGATCCTGCTGTCCCAGAGCCCTGCTTCCTGAGGGAACCTCAGGTTTAGGGTGACCGGGAGTCGCTGGTACTCTGTCCTAAAGTGACTGAGGCAGAGAATGCCCACTCTGAGGGTAATCTTAACACTAGAGGTTCAGGTAGAGTCAAGTCATGTCTATTTCATGTCTATTTCCACATCCGCTTTGGCTTTAGATTTTCTTTGTTTCTCTTCCCAATGAGAAGGTGCTTCCCCACCTCCCCTCTGCTGGCCTTAACTGGCAGGGAAAATTTTTCACCCGCTGTATACATATATTGAACTTTGTTTTGTTCGTTTCCCCAGGCTTGGTTACCCAAGAGAATTCCTTGGTTGACTACAGGTCTTCTAAGTGCTCCATAGGTGGTAGTTCATGTAACCCTCAGGCTAAGCCTAGGGATTGTCTCCATTTTTCAGATGGGGGGAGGTTAGGCAGTTGGTCCGAGGCCATTTACACAGTCAAGGTAGGTGAGCCAGGGGTTGAACCCGGAAGTCTGGCACAGGAGCCCGGGCATCTCACCCCTCTCCTCCGGTCTCTCTCCAGGTAAAATAAGCTGCTGTTGTCCTTGTCTCAAACCTATGGCTTGATGCCTTCTCCATAAATCCTTTTGGCATCTCCAGTTAATCCCTGGTTTAAGGCTACCTTCTGGGCATCACAGGATTCTGACACTGGAATGGGAAAAACCCAAGTAACCATCACTCTTTAAGGAACTGTGTCTCAATCAGATTTATTCTGGTCTGTGAGTGCAGCTGCACATCACAATTAAAGAGTATTTTTATTACTTGCTTTGTAAAAAATGACAGCACATGGCAAATGGTCCAGTGCAGGGGAAGAGTGGACCCTCTCATATGATCTTTTGCACTTTTGAATTTATCGTTTTACATGCATCGTCATATTTGGTCTTAAACATAAAAACAACAACAAGAAACTGTGAAACAACTGTGAAACTGTGTATTCTGATTTTATAGAGGAGGAACTGAGTCTTGGGGAAATTAAAGAATTTCTTCAAGGCCAAGTGGTAAGAACAGGGTCCCGGTTCAGCTCTAGGTTTTTGATTCCCAGTTCAGTACTGAGTTCAGTCTACATTAGGAATCTGCCTTAAGTTGAAATATATGCCTTTTGTAAATTTTAGGGCAGATTTTGCAAATATTGCATACAATTTTCAAGTTAGTGCTTTGAGTATTTTTTTTTTTTTTTTTTTTGTGGTACGCGGGCCTCTCACTGTTGTGGCCTCTCCCGTTGCGGAGCACAGGCTCCGGACGCACAGGCCCAGCGGCCATGGCTCACGGGCCCAGCCGCTCCGCGGCATGTGGGATCCTCCCGGACCGGGGCACGAGCCCGTGTCCCCTGCATCAGCAGGCGGACTCTCAACCACTGCGCCACCACGGAAGCCCCTGAGTATTCATTTATTCAACAAGTGTTCACGGAGCCTCTTCTTTGAGCCAAGCACTATTCTGGGCGCTCAGAATATATTAGTGAACAAAACGCAGAGACGTGTTCGTGGGGAGTTTGGGCTGTCATGGGGGGGACTGACAGTCAGCAGTAAGCATAAATGAGTGAACTATAGTGTAGTTAGAAGCTGACAAGTGCCATGGAAAACTAAACAAAACAAGAGCAAGGCGAGGGAGAGCGGTGAGCAGGGAAGAGGAGGTTATTGACATTTTGCATTGAGTAGCGAGGAAGAGGTGAGCCTGAGCAGTGAGTCAATGTGAGGGAGTGAGCCGGGGACCTGTCTGGAAGAAGACTGGTCCAGGCACTGAGAGCGGCTGGGACAAAAGCCACCTGGACGTGGGATTTAGGAATAGCAAGGACGATGTGGCTGTGGGGATAGGGGTAGGGGAATACATCAGAGAGCTGATGCTCAGCTGGATTTTTCTAGGGCCTTATGTCCCGTGGAAGGTGTTGATCTCAGGACCGGCGTGATCTGACATGGGCTTAGATCAGTCTGATGACTCTGTTAAGAATCCACTGTAGGGAAGCGATGGTGGAAGCAGGGCACCGGTTAGGACGTTGTGTCATGAGCCCAGTGAGTGAAGATGGGTCTCAGACTAGGGACAGAGGACCGTGGAGGTGGTGAGAGGTGGCCCAGCGCTGGATGTATCTGGAAGGGAGAAGCAAATGAATGACCCAAGGGGGGTTGGGCATAGGGTGGGGGGAGGCAAAGCCAGGTTAAGAGTTTTGACCTGAGTAACCACGAAGGATGGAGTTGGCATCACATGAGACATCGTAGAAGGATGTGGGTAGAGTAGGTGTGAGAGGTGGGTGAGCTTGAGAGATCAGTGCTGAGTTCAGAAGGCCTCTTGGGCATTTGGATGTCAATGTCGAGTAGGCGGGGTGGGGGAGGATTTAGGCGTCTGGGTCCAGGCTGGAGAGAGTGATAATCAGCAGGTGTGTGATGTTTGAGGCCACCAGACTGGCTGCAATCCCCCAAGAAGTGAGTGTACAAGTAGAGAAGAGGACATCAGGCCAGTGAGCCGTGGCGCACGTGTTATAGGGAGGTCAGGGTAAGGAGGAGATAGCAGAAGAGCGAGGATGGGTATGGCCAGTGAAGCAGGAGGAAAACCATCGGAGTATGATGTCCATGAAGCCAAACAAAACCAGTCAAGACCTTGGCTGTGGTGAAACCTGAAAACACCGTTTGTTGGTGGATGAAGGAAGGCAGGCCTGAGAATCCACCCTGAGTTTACCAAAGGGATGGCCACAGGGGGACTGTGGCCAAAGTGGTTTTGGTGGAGTGATGGGAGCAAAGCTGAATGGAGCATTTCCCATGGAGTGGGAGATGGGGCGGGGTGTGGGCGCAGTGGATGCTTCACACAAGTTTGTTTATTCAGCTTCCAATTTGGAGATGCTTTGACTAGGTTCCTTGGATTGGACTGTTATTTGATTATTTGCGGGAGGTTCAAAAAGAGAAAAAAAAAACATTGAACGATAGATACAGGGAAGCAGATAAGAGACAGGAGAAAGAAAAGAGATGTAACAGAATGAATGACTCTCCGATTACGGGGTGGGGGGGCAGGGGGCGGGGACTTCGAGCTGTGAAAGTGCACAAGGGCAGATGCATTATGAAATCAGTTTCCTATTGTTCATTTCCAGCCACCTGTTTCTTCTAATGAATAACAGTTGGGTCTTCTGTGAACACGTAACTCACATACATGTTTTTGGCCTTCTGTTACATTTCTTACCTGGTTAAGCTTCAGATGTATCCCATAAGTCATTTCCAAAGGGTCAGTGGAATTCCAAGATCTAGGAGAGACTGTGTTCAAACCCCATTTAAACAAAAGTTTTGAGGTTTCAGAATGTAAGTGTAGAGTATCTTTTCACTAGATGTGTAGTTTTGAACTTGATGCTATTTGGACACCTTGGTGGTGTTGAGCCTCTAATGTTGTTTCTCTGACCCGTGATATTGTCATAATCTCTGTTGAGGAAAGGGAGTGTCAGCAGTTTCCTTTGTATGATGCTGTACCATGAGGAGGTGCCCCGTGTTTACTCAAATATGATTTCTTACAGTATCTTCCTCAGTTTTCTATTGATTCTTGTTATTGTTTGTATTACGATTAGACCATCACTGGGGTCAAGGGAGGAAAATAATAGTTTAGAATTGTACTGATCAAGTTTTATCTATCACTAGCAAACAGGGATTCTGTTATCATTTGTTTCTAATTTGAAGAATGCACTTTTCTTTTTAATCTTTTTCGGACTTTTAAATATCACCTTTAATTATAACGAATGGCTCTGCAGTGAGCCTTTCGAGGTCAGGTGCTGGGTGATGCTCTTAGAGCTGAGCACAGGGCGGTTGCCCATGGTGGGAACTGAAAAATGTAAAGTTAATAACTGGAAGCTAATGAATGAAAAAGGTAAAGGAAAGGGAGAACAAACAACAAATAACACTGGATACAGTGAAGGAGGGAGCAAGGTCAAGATCTGTAAGCCTCTTCTCAGTGAATAGAGGGGAACAGAAGGAGATGGAGAGGGAACGAAGGCTTGTGGTTGACTTGAGGTAGAAGGAGAAAATGCACCATGGCTGTTTGACTAGGAAATCATACTCAGAAGCTTTTACTTACGGTTTCTGGAAAGCGTGGAATGCATTCAGCTGCCCTCTGACCTAACCCATTTGTTTACCACTGATTAAAATATGAATAGCTTGTTCTGGCTAGGTTTTTGGAAATCAAGACTTAGATTTTAGAGATTACTTTTACCATCAGCACCTTAAGAAACATATTGTGTTTACCAAAATCACAAATGGCATTGTTTATTGCCAAAGTAGAGAGCTGGCAGCAACACACAGGCCAAGCAAACCCCCAGAAATATAAACAGTCTTGCTGGTGGATTCAGAACTCCGAGCAGAATTCAGCACTTATGAGAGAATGTCCTGGTGAGACTCTGTTGAATGACTTTAGAAGTAGGATCACCAAACAGGCTCTGTGTTGATTAACAAGAAGGCAGAGAGCCAGCTGCTCCTGTTGACTGTGGATGGGTGGAACCAGCCACTATCAGGCCCTAGAGTGGAGTTGGGAAGTTACCTTGAGACATAAGTAGAGCTGAGAATACAGAGCGCCAGTTCTTTCAGTCATGCAAAGTAAGGACTTTTCTTCTCCTCCTAGGTAGAGTTTAAGCCAAGATCTTTTTTGATGGCTTTTAAATCTCATTCCAATAAAAGAAATCCACTCCGTGGTGAACCATGTGACCATATTCTGTTTTATCCTTGAAGGTGTAGATTTTCATTGGTAAATGTATTAGTCAGGATTCATTCTCTCTCTCTCTCATATATGTGTATAACATATAAGTAATATATGTATATATTATGAATAAATATGTATAAAACATTTACACATATCTAGAGAGAGAGATACATATCTATCTGTCTATATATTGATTTATATATATATAGATCTTTAATCGATTTTGAGTTTATTTTTGTGTATGGTGTTAAGGTGTGTTCTAATTTCATTTTACATGTAGCTGTCCAGTTTTCCCAGCACCACTTATTGAAGAGGCTGTCTTTTCTCCATTGTATATTCTTGCCTCCTGTGTCATAGATTATGTGACCATAAGTGCATGGGTTTATCTCTGGACTTCCTATCTTGTTCTGTTGATCTATATTTGTGTTTTTGTGCCAGTACCATACTGTTTTGATGACTGTAGCTTTGTAGTATAGTTTGAAGTCAGGGAGCCTGATTCCTCCAGCTCCATTTTTCTTTCTCAGGATTGCTTTGGCTATTCGTGGTCTTTTGTGTTTCCATACAAATTATTTAAAAAAGGCTACAAATGAACTTATCTACAAAACCCAAATAGAGTTACAGATGTAGAAAATAAATTTATGGTTAAGGGGGGGAGGGATAAATTGGAAGATTGGGATTGACACATACATACTACTATATATAAAATAGATAACTAATAAGGACCTACTGCATAGCACGGGGAACTCTACTCAATACTCTGTAATGTCCTATAGGGGAAGAGAATCTAAAAAAAGAGTGAATATATGTATTTGTATAACAGATTCACTTTGCTGTCACCTGAAACTAACACAACATTGTAAATCAATTAAACCCCAATAAAAATTTAAAAATATATATAGAAAGAGTAATAAAATATACTAGGGTTCTCTCTCTCTCTCTCTTTCCCTGTCTTTATATATAAGAGAGAGAGGGAGAGAGAGGGAGAAGGATACATATCTATCTATCTAGATTTATTTTAAGGCATTGGCTCATGTAATTGTGGGGACTGACAGATCCAAAATCTGTAGGGCAAATTGGCAGATTGAAATTTTAGGTGAGAGTTGATGTTGCCATCTTAGTCCATTTGGGCTGCTGTAACAAAATACCACAGACTGGGTAGTTTATAAACAAATTTATTTCTCACTTTTCTGGATGCTAGAAGTCCAAGATCAAGGCGTCAGCACGGTCAGGTGAGGACCCTCTTCCCTGTCTCTTGCAGACTTCTCCTTGTAGCCTCACATGGTGTAAGGGGCAAGGGAGCTCTCCCAGGCCCCTTTTATAAAGGCATCAATTTCATTTTATTGGCTCCACCCTTATGACTTAATTGCCTTCCAGAGGCTCTGCCTCCTAATACCACCATATTGGGGCTCAGGATTTCAACATATGGATTTTGGGGGGACATAACATTCAGACCATGGCAGTTACAGTCTTAAGTTCAGAATCTGCATAGCAGGCTAGTCAGCTAGGAACTCAGGCAGAGTCTCTATGTTGTAGTCTTGAGGCAGAATCCCTTGTTTGGGAAACTTGAGTCTTTTCCTAAGGATTTCAACTAATTGGATGAGGTCCATCCACATCTGGAGGGTAATCTGCTTTACTTCAAGTCAGCTGATTATAAATGTTCATCACACCCACAGACACCTTTACAGCAACATCTAGACTAGTTCTTGACCAAAGAACTGAGTACCATAGCCACAGCAAGTTGACACACAGAATTAACCACAGTAAATGGGGAAGCTTTAGGTAGTAATTTACTTTATAAATAAATAGTATGTCTGAACTATATTTAAGGAAGCTTATCTCAGGTGGTATAAAGGATTATATCTATTTGAAATAGAAACTTTCATTTTTCATTAATCAGAGGCAAATGTCTATGAGTGAAATACTGTAATCTTAGATTTGTATCCAGGTGCTATTATCTTTATTTATTAGTGCCCAGTAGCAGAATATATTTGAAAATAAATGAACAAAAGAATTCCCCCCTATAAACAATAAATGCTGGAGAGGGTGTGGAGAAAAGGGAACCCTCTTGCACTGTTGGTGGGAATGTAAATTGATACAGCCACTATGGAGAACAGTATGGAGGTTCCTTAAAAATCTAAAAATACAGCTACCATATGACCCAGCAATCCCACTACTGGGCATATACCCAGAGAAAACCATAATTCAAAAAGACACATGCACCCCAATGTTCAATGCAGCACTATTTACAATATCCAGGTCATGGAAGCAACCTAAATGCCCATTGACAGACGAATGGATAAAGAAGATGTGGTACATACATACAATGGAATATTACTCAGCCATAAAAAAGGAATGAAATTGGGTCATTTTAGAGACATGGATGGATCAAAAGACTGTCATACAGAGTGAAGTAAGTCAGAAAGAGAAAAACAAATATTACATATTAACGCATATATGTGGAATCTAGAAAAATGGTACAGGTGAACTGGTTTGCAGGGCAAAAATAGAGACAAAGATGTAGAGAACAAATGTATGGACACCAAGGGGGGAAAGTGGCGGGGTGGTGGGGGTGGTGGGATGAATTGGGAGATTGGAATTGACATGTGTACACTAATGTGTATAAAATAGATAACTAATAAGAACCTGATGTATAAAAATAAATAAAATAAAATTCAAAAAAAATGAATAAAAGACGTTTTCTTATATTAACAAAGAAAAAAAAAAAAAGAAAGGTGTCTTTCCTCAACTGAATTGCTTTTGAACCTTAGTCAAAAATCAGTTGTGTAGGGGCTTCCCTGGTGGCGCAGTGGTTGGGAGTCCACCTGCCGATGCAGGGGACACGGGTTCGTGCCCTGGTCTGGGAAGATCCCACATGCCGCAGAGTGGCTGGGCCCGTGAGCCATGGCTGCTGAGCCTGCGCGTCCAGAGCCTGTGCTCCACAACAGGAGAGGCCACGACAGTGAGAGGCCCGCGTACCGCAAAAAAAAAAAAAATCAGTTGTGTAAATTCAGCAACAACAAAAACCAACCCAATTCAAAAATGGGCAAAGGACTTGAAGAGACATTCCTCTAATGAAGATATACATATAGCTAATAAGCATGTAAAGATGCTCAACATTACTAGCCATTAAGGAAATGCAAATCAAACCCACAGTGGGATACCACTCCATACCCATTAGGATGGCTGTTATTTAAAAAATGGAAAATAATAATTGTTGTCCAAGATGTGGAAAAATTGAAACCCTTATGCATTGCTGGTGAGAGTGTAAAATGGTGCAGCTGCTGTAGGAAAGTTTGGCAGTTCCTCAAAAATTTAAATATAGAGTACAATCCAGAAATTTACTTCTGAGTATATGCCCCCAATATGAAAGCAAACAGATACTTGTACACCAGTGTCCATAGTAGCATTATTCACAATAGCCAAAAGGTGGAAACAATGCAAATGTCCATCTATAGATGAATGGATAAACAAAATATGGTATTATCCCTTAAATGGAATATTATTCAGCCATAAAAAGGAATGAAGTACCGATACATGGTACAACATGGATGAACCTTGAAAACATTATGCTGAGTGAAATAAGCCAGACACAAAAGGACAACGATTGTATGATTCCACTTGTATTAGGTTCCTAGAATAGAGATAGGTAGTAGAGCAGAGATTGCCAGGGAGCAGGGGAAGAGGGAAATGGGGAGTTATTATTACAGGTTATGAAATTTCTGTTTGGAATGAGGAAGAGGTTCTGGAGGCAGATGATGTTAATGGTTGCATAGCATTTTAAGTATCCTTAGTGCCACTGAACTGTACACTTAAAAATGCTTAAAGTAGTAAATTGCTATGTATATTTTACAGTAATTTTTTTAAAAAATCAGTTGAGCATAAAAAAAAGAATTCCCCTTATTTTTAGGAAAAATTATGTTTTTACATTAGTGATATTGGCCTTCCTTCTCATTCCCCAATCCAGTTTCTTCTGTCAATTTAATTACTTGTGAAAAATGTGCAGTAGGAATAATATTAGTATTCATAAAGGACGTAAAGCTGGGTATTTGGTAGAAATAATGCAAATGAATCCATGCTTTCTGTATAAATGAGCAGTTGATTGTTAGTAGCTATTTTCTTGCCAATGTATTACCTTTAGGATTTCACATCTAGGAAATGTGCTTGTCTTTATGAAACAAAATATGTTCATAATTTTTAATTTGACACACAATTTAAGCCTACGTTTTCCACTTACGTTTCTCATTTCCTTGGAATTTTTGGCAAAGTGGAATGAAACTTCCTCCGTGTTGGTAGTCTCTTGTCTTTGGATGTATTGTATAAATGAAAACTCCTAGTTTATCTTTGTGCCAGAGCATCCCTCTCAGCTGGCTTGATATATTTTTTGTATTTATTTTATTGAAATATAGTTGATTTACAATGTTGTGTTAATTTCTACCGTACAGCAAACTGATTCAGTTGTACATATATATATACATTCTTTTTCATATTCTTTTCCATTATGGTTTATCACAGGATATTGAATAGAGTTCCCTGTAGGAACTACAGCTGCTTATAGTGATTAATAAGAAAAAGGACCCAGTTAACTGAGATTTCTGAAAAACCATCAATGCATCAAAAGGCTGGCAGCAGGATGAACATGGCATCATGGCATCACCTCAAAGAGGTGAGGTTAAAGTAAACAACAGGTGCTCTGTGAATCCAGCAGTTCTACAATGAAAAACAAAGTGATACAGATGTTCTGGGCCATACTACTTTATGCTGTAACCGATTTCTCAATTTGCAGAATGAATGAAATAATTATAGCTAGGAGATTGCTTTCATTTTAATGGGAATTTGCACATGCATATCCTGATTTGCTTCAGGAGTTGCCATGTTAGACTTCAGAATCTGGCAAGGAATGGTGTGTGTGTGTGTGTGTGTGTGTGTGTATTTCAGTCTATCCATCCCTTACTTAGGAGTCTTCCTAATGCATTCAAGATAGATGGCTTTATCAATTTTAAAAAGTCTTTGGGGAGCTACTATACATCCTTCTTAGAAATATGTATTAAAATATTTCTGTGAAGTTTTCAATCTTAAATATCACGTAGGCTTTATTTGGATGAAAATGGGTTTTCTTGGGTTAAAAAGGAGGTCCTATTTTCCTTCCACTTACACAGGAATATGCACTAAGGAGAGTGGAGCTGGAGGAATGATAGTTCAACACCCAATGATCTCATTAAGCACCGAGCAAACTAAAATCTCATAATTTAACCTTGATGAGAAGTAGGATTCAAACTGAGTTCTCTTGAATCTAAATCCAAATTAGACAGCAGTGTTTGAACCACTTTGGGCTACTGATATTTTTTACTTTTTTTATTTTTTTAATTTTTTTGCGTTACGCGGGGGCCTCTCACTGTTGCGGCCTCTCCCGTTGCAGAGCACAGGCTCCAGACGCGCAGGCTCAGCGGCCATGGCTCACGGGCCCAGCCGCTCTGCGGCATGTGGGATCTTCCCGGACCGGGGCACGAACCTGTGTCCCTTGCATCGGCAGGCGGACTCTCAACCACTGCGCCACCAGGGAAGCCCCGGATATTTTTTCATTCAAAGATAGATCCAGCTACTCTTAAGATTCTTTGTGCCAGATCCAATAATATTTTTTTCTCTTTAAAAGCCTGGTCTGTTAAAACCACATAGCCCTTGAAAACATTTACTTTTTGAGATTTTATTGATCCAAGTAGGGTGAGAGTCAATCTCGTAGGACCATAAATAATCACTTAGCATTTTTAATAGGCAGCTAGAAGATGAGTTACTTAAATCCGAAATATGAGCCAGAATTTTGTAGCTTTATCTTGGAATCAAGAGAGTTAATTGTTTTACATTATCTTCAATATCATATTGGTGAGATAGATATTTCTTGCTAAACTCTGTTGTCAGTCTTCATCATATATTGTTGATCAGATTTATGGAAACAGGGAGACTGTATTCACTTATTTATTTTCTCCTCCTGTAGTAGTGAAGCAGGCTGGCTGGGAAGCTTGACAGTCTCAACACAGCAATCTTTGTTCTAATAGGTGATGTGTAATTTATCCACATAGACAATAGCGAGGGTCCGTGGCATCTTTGGGAAGATGTCCACCTGCAAGCATGGATATCAGTTCCTCTGATCATGCTCTAGCCTGTCTACACCCCAACCAGTCCTTCTCCAGAGACTCTTAGATTCAGTGATGAATCTGTGGAAGTGATGACATTCCCTACTGGGCATGTTTGGAAAACAGGAGATTTCTTTACCTGCTCTGGGTCATATAACATTATTAAGTCCTTGTTCTAATGTTTGGTTGTGTCTGAGACAGGTTAATATTTCTTCCATACAGTGGGGCTTCACACGTTTGAAAAGAACCATCATGTCTCCTCCTGGGTGTCTCTACAGTAGCACTGTCAGATAGAAATAAAATGGGAGCCACATAGGCAATTTAAAATATTCTAGTAAGCCATGTTAAAAAATGCCCATAGGGCTTCCCTGGTGGCGCAGTGGTTGAGAGTCCGCCTGCCGATGCAGGGGACGCGGGTTTGTGCCCCGGTCCGGGAAGATCCCACATGCCGCGGAGTGGCTGGGCCCGTGAGCCGTGGCCGCCGAGCCTGCATGTCCGGAGCCTGTGCTCCGCAACGGGAGAGGCCACAACAGCGAGAGGCCACAACAGCGAGAGGCCCCCGCGTACTGCAAAAAAAAAAAAAAAAAAAAAATGCCTATAGAAATAGGTGAAATTAATTTTAGTAATATACTGCAGTTAATCCAATATATCCAACATATTATGTCAACATAATGAATATAAAAATTATTAAAGAGCTATTTCACATTCATTTTTTGCTTACTAAGTCTTTGCAGCTAGGGGTGTATTTTATGCTTACAGAACATCTTAATTGAGACTAGCTTCATTTTAAGTGCTAAATATTTGCATGTCTTTGGCTAGTGGATTTGTGTGTTACAGAGCACATTCTGAACTAAGCATCCCCAGTGCCTTTGAATAATCCTGATAGTTATAGGGGTTTAAGCTTATCCCCTGTCATGGTTTAACTGACCTACATCTCATTAACATGTCATTACAGGTACTCCTGTATTGCAAGTGTGGTCTCCCTAGGCTGGACTAGAGTTTCACCTGGTGTGACCTGGTTAAGAGTTTGGGGTGGCACTTCCCAAACTTTGATGTGTATACAAAATCACCTGGGAACCTTTGTAATCTGCAGAGTCTGTTTATGTATGTCTGGGGTGTGTCCCAAGATCTTGCATTTCTAACCAGCTCCCAGGTAATACTGATATAGCTGGTCCAGAGACCACACTTTAGGTAGGAAGAGCCTAGGGCGACTGCCTGCAAGAAGCTCTTATTATAGGTTATTCCAACATATACTTTTTACTGCTAAAACTCCTAAGGAGATTTTCTTCATATGTGTTGCTACCCAGTCTCTCCATGCGATTCTTGTTCATTTGGTTTTCTAATCCCTAGTGTAGAATTTTGCATTTGTTATTGATACATCTTACAGGATTCAGCCCATCAAACTGTACTTAAGAGGTCACTGAGGATCCTGGTTCTTCAGCCAGTGTATTCAGAATTGTCTCCTCCCTTCATGTAATCCCTACTCATGGTACCGCGTCCTCAATATCATCTTTCATATCATTAAAAAAAAGTCAGAGTTTCTGCACTGACATTGATTTCGTCGATTACAATTTTTCAGTTTATGAGGATTTGGGCAGTAAATAATCAGTAACAAATTAGATATCTTACCTGGTCAGCAAGATAAGTTAACATGGAATCCTGAAAATTCATTGCTAATGTTCAGAAATATTATATCTGGTCAATAAATGGTACTGGCAAACTGGACAGCACACGCAAAAGAATGAAACTGGACCACTGTCTTACACCATACACAAAACTTAACTCACTGGCTGAAAGACATGAGTGTAAGAGCTGAAACCATAAATCTCCTAGAAGAAAACATTGGTGATAAGCTCTGTGACATCAGTCTTGGCGATGATTTTTTGTATCTGACTCCAAAAGCAAAGGCAACAAAAGCAAACAATAAACAAGTAGGACTACATCAAACTGAAAAGCTTTGCAAAGCAAAGAAAATCATTAATGAAATGAAAAGGCAACCTATGGAATGGGAGAAAATATTTTAAAGTATATATCTGATAAGGGGTTAATATCTAAACTGTATGAAGAACTTATACTACTCTATAGCACACAAACAAACAGACCCCTCAAACAATCTAATTATAGAATGGGAGGAAGATCTGAATAGATATTTTTTCCAAAGAAGACATACAGATGGCCAACAGGTACATTTTGAAAAGATGCTCAACACCACTAATCATCAGGAAATACAAATCAAAACCACAATGAGGTATCAACTCACACCTGTTAGAATGGCCATCAGCAAAAAGACAAGTGATAACAAATGCTGGCGTAGATGTGGAGAAAAGGGAACCCTTGTGCACTGTTGGTGGAATTATAATTTGGTGCAGGCACTATGGAAAACAGTATGGAATTTCCTCAAAAAATTAAAAATAGAACTGCCATATAATTCAGCAATTTCACTTCTGGATATTTATCTGAAGAAAATGAAAATACTAATTCAAAAAGATATATGCACCCCCAGGTTCATTGCAGCATTATTTACAATAGCCAAGATATGGAAGCAACCTAAGTGTCTGTCAGTGGATGAATGGTTAAAGAAAACGTAGCGTATATATATATGTATATATATATATATATATATATATATATGAATATTATGCGGCCATAAGAAAGAATGAAATCCCTTCATTTGCGACAACATGCCTGGACCTTGAGGGCATTATGCTAAGTGCAATAAGTCAGACAAAGAAAGACAAATACTGTGTGATCTCACTTGTATGTAGAATCAAAAAACAAACAAGAAAACAAGCTCATAGATACGAGAACAGATTGGTGGTTGCCCGAGGTATGAGTGGGCAAAATAAATGAATGGGGTCAGAAGGTACAAACGTCCAGTTATAAAATAAATAGGTCACGGGGATTTAAAAAACAAAATTAAAAAGTGTTATGTCTATTTTATAACAATGTTTGCTAGTTAAACAGCGTTCTTAGATTAAAAAGAAGAGAGCAGACCTTGCCTCTCGGCGGGAAAGGTTCATAAGGAGATGCAGCATGGTGGTAGATTGGAACCAGAGGGTCTTTAGTTAGTAGAACAAACTCTTCACTGTAAGGCTTTCTTTTCTTTCTTTATTTATTTATTTTGCGGTACGCGGGCCTCTCACTGTTGTGGCCTCTCCTGTTGTGGAGCACAGGCCCGGGACGGCTCACGGGGCTCAGCCGCTCCATGGCATGTGGGATTCTCCCGGACCGGGGCACAAACCCGTGTCCCCCGCATCAGCAGGTGGACTCTCAACCACTGCGCCACCAGGGAAGTCCCTGTAAGGCTTTCTTTTGAATGAAAGGTCTCTGAGTGACAGAACTTCAAAGCCTGAAGGTCCATTAAGTGCCATTCTAGTCTAATCTCTAATTTTACAGATCAGGAAATTTGGAAATAAAAGGTTGTGTGATTTGTCCAGGGAAAGCCAGCCAGTTTCTAGATAAGCCATAAAATATAATGTCACCTCTGCTGAAATGTCAGCCCCCTAGAAAGGCCATCCCTGCCAGGGTCACTCTCTACATTCCTTGCCCTGCTTCATGTTTGTTTCTTACCACTATGTCTTTATTTTGCTGTTTATTTCTTGTCTACCTCAACTTCTAGAATGGAAGCTCCAAGAGAAGAGGCATTTGTTGTTTTAACTGTTTTATTCTTTTGCCCGTCACAGAGTGTGTGGTCAGTAAAGATTTTCATTGACTTAATCAATTTAAGGCTTAAATTCGGTGATCATGTTCCAAGTTTAATTAATTCTTTAACTGCAGTGACTTACGGGGCTGGGGAGGACCCACTATCTCATTAGATTTTTTGTTTAATTTTGTCTGGGATTAATTGATTGCAGGTCTGGGAACTAGATATCCTATAAGGCTGATGGTAGTGATTCTGTAAAGGACTGGCATGAGGAAACAGGGGCTTCTAAAATGGACTAGTGAGGAATGAGAGGGTGAAGATTGCCTGTTGGAAGGTTATTTTACTTCTTCTTTCATTATTGTTTGTTGTGAAGAGTTGAAACGATTCCTTGAGCATTTACAGAAAATTGGGTGGTTTGTACACTGGGTTTCTTAGATCTAAAATTGAGAGGATATCATTGGTCTTGTAGGTTTGTGGTGAGAATTCAATGAAACAAGGTATTTCAGGATGGTGTTTAAAATAAAATGTGTTTCATTAATACCATTATCATGAAAATATCTTAATTGAAAAATTTTGTGTCATCAATTTCTCTGTTACATTGAAAACATATATATTTTAGCATCTTTATTGGAGTATAATTGCTTTACAATGGTGTGTTAGTTTCTGCTGTATAACAAAGTGAGTCAGCTGTACACGTACATATATCCCCATATCTCCTCCCTCTTGCGTCTCCCTCCCACCCTCCCTATCCCACCCCTCTAGGTGGTCACAAAGCACCGAGCTGATCTCCCTGTGCCATGCGGCTGCTTCCCACTAGCTATCTACTTTACGTTTGGTAGTGTATATATGTCCATGCCCCACTCTCTTACTTTGTCCCAGCTTACCCTTCCCCCTCCCCGTATCCTCAAGTCCATTCTCTAGTAGGTCTGCATCTTTATTCCCGTCTTGCCCCTGGGTTCTTCATGACCATTTTTTTTGTTTGTTTTTGAAAACATGTTTTTAAAGTTTGTTAGTGGCTGCTTTTCAGGATAGGTATGTACATTAAAAAGTGGGATTTCTAAATCACTTTAATTCATAGCACCTGGACAAACATTTTGGGCGTTTCTTGTTTTAAAGTTGAATACATTATTTACCAACATTACCTACCTCCTATTAAATCTATGATTTCCCCTTGTGCCTAATTCCCATTGAAAATCAAGCTCAAAATGCTAATTCTGGAGGCTTTTTACCCTACACAGCATAGATTCTCATTCACATATACTCATGATCTTAAATAACATGAAATAACACAGAATTATTTTCGGGGGCTTGGCTTGCAGCATTTAAATCCGAGTGTGCCGGTTTTTAAAGTTGAGTCTAAATCACAGAGAATGGGTATTGCCCAGTTAATGTTTGTTTCATTGAAGAATATAAAACATACAGAGCATGTTTATTGTTTTGATTATTCAGGTCACTAGACCTCATATTTCTCCAGATGCAGTTCATAGATAAGAAGAAATACCTTCCACTAACCTGAGATAATTAATTCTGAGGGACACAGATCCTTTCATAGCATTTTGAAAGTGGTCTTCCACACATGGTAGTAAGCAATGAATATTTCATAAAGAAACATTATTTATGGTATTTTAAGCAACTTTGTTGAGAGATTTTGTATTGATCCAGTTTGTCTTTAGGAAAGGCATGCTTGCAGATCTGTGAATTTTTTTTATGCTGTTTAGAATTGTTTGCCTTGGAAGAATACTTACATGTAGTTATGATATTTTTTTCCTACTAGTCAAAAATATTGCAGTAACTTTTATAACTTTTTTAAGAAAAAAAAATCAGATTTTTCAGTGATTAACTTTCCCAGTAGAGATTATTTAAAATAGAAGGCTTGACTTTAATGTTCAGAGAATGGTCACTTTTTAAAATTTAAAATACCTCCTTGTAGCAGTTTTAAAACATATCCATAAATTTAATTATCTGCTCCTTGAATATAGACTGGGTTTAGTGATCCAATTCTAATAAATACTATGCAGAGGACTCATGACTATGTAGGCTGGGTCATAAAGAGCTAAGCAATTTCCATAGGCTCTCTCTCCATTTCTGTCTCTCTCTCTGTCTCTGTCTTTGTCTCTCGATATCTCTATCTGTATCCCTACCCCTATCCCTGTCTCTACCCCATCCCTATCTCTAACTCTGTCTCTTTCTCTTTCTCTCCCTGGAAACACCCACCTTTGGAGCCCTGAGCCTACATGTAAGAAATCTGACAACTAGAAGCCAGCATCCTGGAGAGACCTCATAAACAGGCCACATAGAGATTGAGAGAGTTGCTCAAGGAACCCAAATGTCCTATCTCCAGCTGTTTGTGTCTTTCCATCCCAGGCATCATATATGTGAGATGCCTCCAGCCCTTAGTCGCTCATGATCTGGCTGCAGCCCCTTGCAGGACCCCAATGAACTCCACTTAGTTGAGCCCAAAGTAACCCTTGCAGCCATGATAGGTAGCAGTAATTTTTAAAATTGTCATTGTTTTATACTACTAGGTCTGGGGTAGTTTGTTATGCAGAAATAGGCAACGCTGGAACACTCTGTTTCCTGAAGGGTGCTCATGATGAACCCGAGTTTGGTGACCCACAAGTCAAGAAATTCAGAACTGAAATGTGGTCCAAGTCCCTCCCTTTCATGGCTCCTGACAAGCCAAATTCACTCTTGGAAGGAAAGACTTCAGTTCTCTAGGTGATTAAATACTAGATCGCCATGTCAATTTCTCTTTTATACTTTCATATTTAAATATCCTAAACTGAGTTAAATAGATCATTTTAATATTATATCTTTCTGCCATCTTATTTCCATAATATTAGAATTGTTTGGTTACAGCTTCTCTCTTGTCTTCAAGTTACAGTAGGACTTCCTTATCTTTAAATTTTGATTGTACATTGCACCATTATATTAGGTGTTAATGTGAAAGAAGAGATGCTGACAAATATTTTGAAGATGCAGTTTTTAAAACATAATCCCAACATCAAATACATTAAAACGTGAAAAAAAGTGTGTCTCATAAACGGATGCAATATAATATTTAATATTGATACTCTCATATTCTAGCAAAAAATACTAAAAACTAAAAATTACATTTCAAGATAGGCATCAGGGAGCGCCACGTGATTTGGGTGAGTCTGCTCTAGGACCTGACTTTCATTCTAAAATACAGAATTCGGTAGTCAATTACTCAAAACAGAACCTTTCTGGGGCAGCTGAATCATATTACCCCAAATCCACAGCAGTATCTTTCAGATGTCCACATATATCAGAATCCTTGCCGGGAGAGCTGGTAAGTCACAAAAAGGCTGACATTCATTTAAGGAGAGGGCTTGGGCTTCTGCATCTTTACCAAATCTTCCGTCTGACTCTCACACACTCCAAAGTTTAAGAACTGTTACTCTGGAACATACTTAACTTCACATCTGGCAGAAAAAAAATGCAAAATAAATGTGCCTGATGGTTGTGAAAGCCTTAAGGGACAGCTCAGGAAATCTAAAAATGCAGAGCTGGAAGAAAAGGAGTTCCAAGAAGCATAAATAAATCCTAGGAATTGTGCTGTTTGGTGGAAGCAAAGGTCTGAGGTTTGGACAATTAGGAAATTCCTTTATGGGGAGAGGAAATATATGAGATATGAGACTGTCTGGGATGTCAGGAAGGGCAGGTTCTCTAAGGAGGGAACACAAGGATAAAAATGAAAGAGAGCTCGAAGAAGATGAGTGGTGTTTTCAGAGCAGAAACTGTGTGTAAAATGTCCCAGCACGGGTGAGGGACCGGAGTCAGGGGAACCAATTATATGTGCCTCGTGCTGGTCCAGGGGGAAGGTAACAAGAGCTTGTCATGGGGGAGGGGCTGTTGTAGTGAGGAAGAGTCGAGGCCCTGGAAATATTAATAAGAGCAAAAGTATATACGTTTAACTCTTTTCAGAATAGATTTCTTCTCAAAATATGATCCAAAGTCCCAGTAACCAACTGCTTTGTGGATATTCATGACCAGAAATTGTGTACATTATTTCCTCAGTCTAGAATGTGTTCTCAAGTCTTTGAGCTGAAGAAACAAATTCAAGAAAAGATTAAAAAGTCTTTGAGCTGGGAAAAACAAGAAAAGAAACTTCAAACCTCTTGTCCAAAGGGTCTGTTTGGTCCTCAAAGATATTCATACTATAAAAGTTAAAAAACATGTACATATCCATTTTCGCACAATCCAACAGCTAGGGCAGTGGCATAAATACCCAGCTATGGATTGTGATTCCAGATTGCCACCTCTTATAGTGACTAGTCTTCTCTGCCCTTGACTAATCTCCCTTTCCTTATCATATGCTGGTTAAAACAAAAAGTAAATAAAGCTAATTAGTTAAAAATTCCATAAAAGCACTGAAGTCATGAGGCCTTATCAGTTCTGTTCCTCAGATATTGACCACTGGCAATGATGTCCTTATTGTATATTTGCAACTTCCAAAGCATTTAAAAAAGGAACCAACCTCAAAAGGTTACATATTGTATGGTTCCATTTATGTGGTATTTATGAAAGGATAAAATGATGAGTGACAGAGAACAGATCAGTGGTTGCCAGTGGTTAAGGGAAAGAAGAGGGTGTAGTACAAAGGGGCAAGGGAGTTTTTTGAGTGGCGGGTATGTTCTGTGTCTTTATTGTGGTGGTGGTTATGCAAATTTATGCATGTGTTAAAATTCATAGAACTGTACATAAAAACGTAATTTTACTGCCTGTTAATTTGAAAATAAAATTCAAAAAATGTGAACCCTAAAAGTAACAGAAAGGATAGAGTGTCGGTAAAAGCTGCAAAAAATATAGAAAGGATAAAGATACTTGAGGTATCTCAATACCTCACAATACTTAACTTCTCTGGACTTCTCTGGACTTAGAAAAACAGTATTTCATACACACACACACACACACACACACACACGTATTATGTGTATTTATAGCTGAATTACAGTTGAAAATAATATATAACTTTTAAAATTGAAAATTTTAGATTCATTGTCATCTAAAGAAACATAATACTTCTAATATGATCACATGCTCCATGATTATATTTGGTTTGTATGCTGTTTTCTAGGAATGAATCTGAAATGCTCCATGTTATGTGATAAATAATCATATAAAAATTATACACTCATCAACGAGGACAATATATATAGAAAGTACTGCAGAAATTCTAGCAACTGGTTTTGATTTTCTTCTACAAATACACAAGCTATTCATCACCAATTTCTATCTTAAATATTAGATTAACTTAAACAAACCCCTGTTAGGTACCCTGTCAGAACAATTTGTTGGAAATGAATTGTTTTCAACAGGTAAATTATTACCTTCCAGTGGTGGTGTTACCTTTTTATTATTATCAATTACCAGTATTAAATGGCCATTAATTATGTTTAGTGCATGCCATGTATTTTTTAAAAGTTAATTAATTAATTAATTAATTAATTTTTTGGCTGTGCTGTGTCTTCGTTGATGCGCGTGGGCTTTCTCTAGTTGAGGCGAGCAGGGGCTACTGCTTGTTGCCGTGCACGGGCTTCTCAATGCGGTGGCTTTTCTTTGTTGTGGAGCACAGGCTCTAGGCGCATGGGCTTCAGTAGTTGCGGTACGCGGGCTCATTAGTTGTGGCTCACGGGCTCTAGAGCACAGGCTCAGTAGTTGTGGCGCACGGGCTTAGTTGTTCCGCGGCATGTGAGATCTTCCCGGACCAGGGCTTGAACCCATGTCCCCTGCATTGGCAGGTGGATTCTTAATCACTGTACCACCAGGGAAGCCCCGCATACCATGTATTGAGTAGATTCCTTCAGTAGTCTCGCTTCATGGGAGAACATAGGGTAGGGTAAGCCGAGAGCCTTGTAGAGAGCAGGCACTCAGTACATTTCTGTTCTCTTCCTTTCCTCAACCATTTGTTTAAAAAGTTCTGTAGTCATGTTTCTTTCAAGGGATGTCACCTTGAAAGGGGGCAAGTTGAGAGACCTGTGAAATCAGGAGATGTGCTTCTTGTGTTTGTCGTTCTGGTTTCCCCAGTGTCAGAGTCAGAGTTCAGTACTCTGTTATGTAATAAAGGGACACTCAAAATGCCATCCATCCCAAGGCCCTGCAGGATACAGGTGTTCATGTATATTCCAACTTAGCTGAGTGCTTTCAGATCACCTTTTATCTTATGCTCAAAAATCAACACTGCACAATTACTTGTTTTGGCTTCTCATGCTATATAGGGAAGCAGAATTAGAACGCATAGGAAAAATCTGTGGATACTAGTGGTTCAGGTGTTGCAGATGAAAGTAAACATGGGTGGACCGGGAGAGAGAAGCAGAGGAAGAGATCATGATTTGTTTTGTAAAGCATTTATTTTCAAATGTGTAGGTTTACTAATGGGGTTGTCTTAATATTTTTGCAGGCATTTTGATGGCGCAAGGATTAGGAGTATTAGCTCTTTGTCACTGGGTGTGTGCTTTCATTTTAACCCCCAAAGTTCTCTTTTTCTTTAGTTTTTTTTTTTGAGATTTTATTTTTTAATTTTTAAGAATTTATTATTATTACTTTTTTACAGTAGGCCCTTGTTGGTTATCTATTTTAAATATAGCAGTGTGTACATGTCAATCCCAAACTCCAGGGGAGGGATAGATTGGCAGTTTTCCTTCGGTTTTTATCTTAAGCTACTGCCCGGCTGCTCCAAAAACACACTACCCCCTCCCCTCCTCCAGGCTCAACTGCCTCTTCCACATGCATTGAATTTGTCACGGCATTAGTCCTTTGGATCTCTGTCATGTGATTCATATTTTTAAAAATTCAAGTATGTTTCAGGATAGATTGAGGCTTTGGTGTATAATATCCATACAATAAAAGTCAAGTTTTTAGGTTTAAATCCAATGAGTTTTGACAGATGTGTACAGTCTTATAACCACCACCCGAAATGAGATATGAAATAGTTCTCTCCTTCCTCAAAGCTCTGTTTTGCCCCTTTGTAGTCATCCCCTCTCTCCATCATATCCCCTGGCAACCACATCTGACGTCTGTCCCTGTAGTTTTGCCTCTTCCAGAATGTCATTTATGAGATTCACACCATATGTAGCCTTTGGGGTCTGGCTTCTTCACTCAGCATAATGTAGTTGAGTTCCACTATACTGTATCTGGCATCAATAGTGCAATAAAAAGCTACTGCATAGCATTCTGTATGGATGTATCACAACTTGTTTATCCATTTACCAGTTAATGGACTTCTACATGGTTTCCAGTTATTAGCTATTATGAATAAAGTTGCTATAACCATCTGCTTACAGATATCAGACATATGTTTTTGTTTCCCAAGTCCATGCCTCCGAGTGGAATTGCTGGGGCACATTTTCAAGTGTATATTTTGGCTTTTTAAAAACCATCAAACTCTCCCCAAATTGCTGTTGCACTTTTCCATTCCCATCACCAATGTATGAGGGTTCCAGTTCCTCCACATCCTTGTCAGCACTCTGAAGTTTTAATATATTTCTCTTTTATGCATTTTAGTAAATGGGTAGTGGGATTTCATTGTGGGTTTACTTTGCATTTCCTTAATAGCTACTGATGTTGAACACTTTAAATGGCCTTTTTGCCCTCTGTATTACTTCTTTGGTCAAGTGTAAACACTCCAGTACCACAGTCCATGATTGGTTGAATCCAGGGATGTGGAAGAACCGAAGGTGTGGAGGAACCGTGGGCACGGAGGACCCATTATAAATTCTATGTGGATTAACCCCTGCATTGTTCAAGGGTCAACTTTGTTTCAAAGAGCAGAAGTTTTAGATCTTAGTGAAGTTCTGTTTTGTCATTTTTCTCTTTGACGACTCATACCTTTTGTGTCATATGTATGAGATCTTTACTTAACTCAGGGTTATTTATAAAGACTTCTGTGCTTTCTTTGAGCATTTTTACACATTAAGTTTTACATTAGGTCTGTGATCTTTTTAAGTTGATTTTTTGTCTATGGTGTTAGGTTCCTTTTATGTATACGTATATGTCCAAAAATACAGCATCATTTGTTGAGAAGACTTTCTTATCTCCAATGAATTATGTTGATACATTTGTCAAAAAGCAGTTGACCCCCTATAAGTGGGCATATTTCTGAAATATTCCTTGGTTCTATAAGTCTGTTCTTATGTCAAAAAGATATTGCCTTGATCACTCCAGCTTCATGTTAGGTCTTGAATGAGATAATGTAAGTCTTCCAACTTTATTCTTCTGTTTCAAATGATAATGAGTATTCCAATGCATGAGAAAACTACCTTTCCTTTAATTTCTTTATAATTTTCACTGCATAAATCTTGTTATTTTATGATATTTATCCCTACATATTATATATGCTTTGATACTATAAATAGAATTGTTCTGTTTCAATTTCCAATTGTTCATTACAAGCATATACATAAAAAATAAATTTTTCTATATTGATCTGTGTCCTGCAGTCTTGCTAAGACAACTTATTAGTTCTAGTAATCTTTATGTAAATTCCATGCGAATCAGTACATAATCAATTCTGTTGTCTGTGAATAATTACTGTTTCATTTCTGTCTTTCCAAATGATGTATCATTTATTTTCTTTTATTTTACTGTCTAACTCTCTAGGACAATGTTAAATAAAAGTGGTGAGAATATACATCCTTCCTGTATATTCATTCTTAGAGGAAATCATTAACTCTTTTGTCATTGAGTGATTTTAGCCATTAGTTTTTTCCTAGCTCTTTGTCAGGTTGAGATTGTCCCCTTCTGTTCTTAGTTTGCAGAGAGTTTTTATTATGATGCTGAAGTTGGTCAAGTGCTTTTTCTTCCTTTGCTTCCTGCAGAGGTAGGATGGAGGGCTACCCTTTCCCCTCCTCAGGAGAAGGACACTTTTTGCTTCTACTACCCACCGCCGCTACCACCCTCACTCAGGCCTGGAGTGAAAGCATTTGCTGACCCCACCCACCCCCCACCCCCCAC
The DNA here is from genome assembly GCF_005190385.1 of Monodon monoceros. Taxonomy (NCBI): domain Eukaryota; kingdom Metazoa; phylum Chordata; class Mammalia; order Artiodactyla; family Monodontidae; genus Monodon; species Monodon monoceros. The sequence continues at coordinate 11,040,030 of NW_021703768.1, read as the reverse complement.
CCCCCGCTTAATGCTCTTTTTCCCATGTGAGAAGGGTTTGGGGATGAGGGCTGTGTTTTTTGCCTGTTGGTTGCATTTTTAACTGTGTACTATGGACATTTATGAGGCGACTTCTCATTGGCAGAAACAGTGCTTATGTCTAACTCACTTGTTTTCAAGTCTGGATGGATTCTGAGGAACCTGGTGAGAAGAGCATCTGTCTCATATTTTTTTAACCTAAACATTTTTATTTGTATTTATAAATGTTTTCTAAAATTCCAAATATATGTACATATATATACATACACACACACATATATATATATACACATATATAAAATTATGACATTACACATATATTGAAAGATAGTAAAAACTACAGTGAAATGGCATTTATTACCGTAACATCCCTATTCCCTGTGTATAAGAGCAGTGTAATCTCTTCAAGTTTCACGCCTTTGTTCTCTTGCTTACCTATTCCAAACCCTCCATGAAGCTAATCTGACATTTTCTACTTCTCTAATACAGCAGCTTTAAATACCTTTCATGTACTTCCCTGTCAACATAATCAATTTTTTGAAAATTTCTGTAATTTTTTTTGTGGTACGCGGGCCTCTCACTATTGTGGCCTCTCCCATTGCGGAGCACAGGCTCCGGATGCGCAGGCTCAGCGGCCATGGCTCACGGACCCAGCCGCTTCGTGGCATGTGGGATCTTCCCGGACCTGGGCACAAACCCGTGTCCCCTGCATCGGCAGGCGGACTCTCAGCCACTGCACCACCAGAGAAGCCCGAAAATTTCTATAATTTTAAGAATTATTTAATTTAGTCCTACTTCTTGTCCTCAGAGATAACAGTTACAACTCATCAATTAACTAAAACAAACAAACAAGCAGACAATACAAACAAAATATTCACTAATGTTTCTGTAAATGTGTCAGATGGAGGACTCTGTACGTTTAGCTTGTTTTTTGTTGAATGTACAGGTCAGAACAGAAATGCTTGATACCCACTTCCTTTTTGATGCTTTCCAAATTTATTTAAATTACCAATAACGCTTTATTATTTTGCTATTGATGCTTTTGTGCAAAGTGCTTAAGAAAGGAAAAAACTATCTTTATTCTTAAATTGTTTAACTTTATGCTCATGTGTGTATCCATACAAATAAAGAGGTCTGTGGTAAGGATGCTAGTGATGGAGCATAGCAATATACCGTTGGAGCTTAGTGATTAAAAGTGCCTCACATTGTGTATTGTACTTTCCATGTAAACACTTCCCGGGATGTCATTCATAATTTCTAATAAAGATTTAATTTTTAAAGTAAAACTGTATGATATAGCCCTAAAATGGTACCTAATAGCATAGAAACCTTTTACATATCATCATGAATACCTTCCCCCCAATTAATTACTAATATGAGAACATTGTTCTACCTTATACATTTTTTGTCATGTAAAGAAAATATATAACATCAATTTAGTTAATGAAAATGAGCTGCATAACAGCTAAAAATTCAATGGTTTCATAATGACTCATATTTACACCTTCATCATCATTATCTTCAGGTGTGAAAATATCCTCAGTGATTAATATCTGAGTAGGCTGCTAGTATATTTCCATAACTGTGACTGTAATGCTTTTAGTATCAAGCTAACAATAAATAATGAGATGTTGTATTTGAAAATATTAGAGAACCAAATTGAGTCAATAAGCTAAAAATAATGAGTTGTTGTATTTGAAAATATTTGAGAACCAAACTGAGTCAATAACATTCCTGACAGACTATAATAATCCTCTCAGTGCAACCCAGCCCAAACTCAACAACACAGTAATTGGGAAAAATTGCAGACATCATTAGTGGTTTTCCTTAATTTGATCTTTTCATCTTCTATTTTAGAGGGCAGTAATGTCAAAGCTTAAAATCTTCACCATGTGTAGCTCTTTAATTCTTCTCATTTTAATCAGTGTTTTACTTCTGAACAAAATTCCTATTAATTTAGTTCAATATATATTTGAATTATTGACACAGGTATTAAAATTATGCTTAGGATATAGATTCAAGGAAATTAGAACTAAATATAAATAATCAATGGCTAGAATAATTGAATCATTTTAACATAGCATTATTGAATGTTTCATTGTCTTTTGTTTTGTAACAAAAAAACTGTAAACATAACAGCTTAAGGCAGTATACATTCATCATTGTATGGCTTCTGTGGGTAAGGAATGGCCTTAAATGGGTCCTCTATTTCATAGTCTCTCTCAAGGCCTGAATCAAGATCTGTAGTCTCATCTGAAGGTTTGACTGCAGAAGGGCCCACTTCCATGTTCCCTCATAGTTCTTAGTAGCCTTGAGTTCCTTGCAACTTGTTAGAGTGAGGTCTTCATATCCTTGTTGGCTTTTGACCAGAGACCTCCTCAGTTCTTTGCCATGTTAGCCTCTCCACTATGGCAGCTTGTTTCATCACTGCATGCAAGCAAAGAAGCAATAAAGAGAGTCTACTAGCAATAAGAAGTCACAATTTTAACCTAATCATGGAAATGACATCCCATCAACATTGCCTGTTATTGGTTAGAAGGAAGTTATTCATAGGGAAGGAATTACACAAGTCTCTTAATACCGGATGTGGGGGTCATTGGGGTCTGTGTTCGAGGCTTCCTACACATTGAAATAGCATTCGTTACACAAACCAGGTATTGTTTGAATCTTTTGTTAGACTAACTGAAATTCTTCATCCTAATATTAAGTTGCTTTGGAGAATTTGAAACTCATACACTGTTCATGGTTTTTTTTTTTACCATGTCACCAAAATTTCTTCTCAACCAAAATTTTTTTCTAAATTCAAATTTTACCATAATTTATAACAACCTTTCATTTCAAAACACAGTGTTAGAAATACAGATGAAGATGGTTATTAGGAACATAATGGAAGAAGTCAAGAAATGATTTTATTCAAATTCTTTTCCTGCCAGCTTTTACATATCTTTGAGATCATTTCTTTTTCAAATGGATGTAGCAATGCCATCCCATTTGATAGTTTTTACAGTTTAACATAAGGTAATAAAAATAAAGCACTTAATATAGTACTAGTACACATTGTTACATAAATGGGCTTTATCAGTATTATGCATATCATTACTTAAAGAATGAGGAAGCCTATTGATGAAAAACTGTTAGCTCATCCTTAGTAAACTGAAGTTGTTTGCTAATTTTGGAACATTTTTGCTGGTAAGATTGTTTATTTAAAGTGACATTTAAGTGAAATAGAATTGAAATGATCAATTATTAATTAGTTACTGAATCGTGGGCTACAAAGGAGCCATGTCTTATTGAGAAGTTTCCATAAATCAGTTACTGAGGTCGTATTTCCAGATTTAATATTGTCAAAATGTCCATATTTTCCAACATGATTGACATCGATGCAATTCCTATCAAAATGCCAATGGCATTTTTCACAGACATAGGAAAGATGTCCTGAAATTTGTATGAAACCACAAAAGACTTCAAACAGCCAAAGCAATCTTGAGAAAGAAGGAAAAAGATGGAGGTTTCACACTACCTGATTTCAAAGTATATTATGAAGCTATAGTAATCAAAACAATATGGTACTGGCATTAAAACAGACAGATAGATAAATGGAACAGAGTAGAGAGTCCAGAAATAAACCCATGCATATAAAGTCAACTAATCTTTGACAAAGACACCAAGAATACGCAATGGGAAAGGATTGTCTCTTCAATAGAATGTGTTGAAAAAACTGGAGAGCCACATGCAAAAGATTCAAATTAGACCCTATCTTACACCATCCACAAAGATCAATTCAAAATGGATTAGAGACTTAAATTTAAGACCTGTAACCATAAAACTATTAGAAGAAAACCTAGGGAAAAAAACTCCTTGACATTGGTCTTGGCAACGCCTTTTTGCACGTGGCAAAAAGAGCACAGGCAACGAAAGCAAAAATAAATGAGTGGGACTGCATCAAACTGAAAAGTTTCTGCACAGCAAAGGAAACAGCAAAATGTGAAGGCAACCTACAGAATGGGAGAAAATATTTGCAAACCATATATCTGATAGGGAACTAATAGCCAAAATATATAAGGAACTCATACAACCCAATATAAAAAACAACAACAACTATAACAGCAACAACAAATAACCTGATTAAAAAATGGGCAAAGGATCTGAATGGACATTTTTGCATAGAAGATTTATAAGTGGCCAAGAAATACATGAAAAGATGCTCAACGTCACTAATCAGTAAGAGAATGCAAGTCAAAACCATGATGACATATCTCCTCACACCTGTTTAGATGGCTATTTTCAAAAAGTCAAAAAATAGCAAGTGTTGGTGAGGATGTGAAGGAAAGGGAACCCTTGTACACTGTTGGTGTGATTGTGAATTGATGTAGCCACTATAGAAAACAATGTGGAATTTTCTCAAAAAACTAAAAACAGCACTGATGTATGATTCAGCAATGCCATTTCTGGGTATATAGGCAAACAAAATGAAATCAGTATGTCAAAGAGGTATCTTCACTCCCATTTTTATTACAACATTATTCACAGTAGCCAAGATATGGAAACATCCTAAATGTCTATCAACAGATGAATGGATAAAGAAAATGTGACACACACACACACACACACACACACACACACACACACACGAATATTATTCAGTCTTAAAAAATAAGGAGATCCTGCCATTTGTGACAACATGGATGAACCTAGAGGATATTATGCTAAGGAAAGAAGCTAGACACAGAAAGACAAGTACTGCATGATCTCACTTATATATGGAATCTAAAAAAATTGAACTCATAGACAGTGAGAGTAGAATGGTGGTTTCCAGAGGCTGGAGGAAGGGAAAAATCAATCTATAGATATTGGTCAAAGGATACTGACTTTCAGTAATAAGATGAAGATTTGAAGATCTACTGTACAGCATGGTGACTATAGTTAATAATAATGTGTACTTGAAATTTGCTAAGAGAATAAATTTCAGTTGTTCTCATCACAAAGAAAGAGGTGTATATAGAAAAAGACAAAGTTTAACTTAGACATAACCGTCTTTTCTAAAATTTGTTACCCTGCATGGAAACGAAATGAAATAGTAAAGTAATTTGCAGTTAAAAAAAGTAAGTTGTGTACGTTAAGTACTCTATATTCACTGTATGTTTAAATACCTGCCAACTAGTGTTTAATGTTGCCTACCGTCAACTAGAACTCAGTATTTCTTTATGGTTTCTTCTTAGGTAAACTTTACATAAAATGGTTTGAATAAACTTGTGTCCATTCAATAAGTTCTGATGAATGAATTTTCTTTCAACCTTAGTTTACATGTGATACATATTTTAAAAAATCAGTGTGAGAAAACAGAGACAACTGGCCAAAGTTACCTATAAAAAATCATATGAATTAAAGTTATAAATAGAGATTTTATTTTTATAATAAGTGAGAGACAATGTTACAGAATGCCAGGGACATCAGTAGTTTGACCAGTAAAGGATGGTTAATTTGTGAATTATACATCCCTCTGCAAGCTTAATTTACCACTGAGGATCATTTCTGTTACTGTGAAAATCCTGGGACTGTCAGACTGCTGCCAATTGGGGAATGAACTGAACTTGACATTTACTGCAAGTGCAGAGAGTGAGCATCCTTTAAAACCCACTTCATGCAAAGCCCGAAGTTGCAAGGAATTTACTCAACTTGCTTAATAGAAATAGAGCAACTATCTTAGTGAGTGCCATGTTGACAGAAGACCTTATATCAAAGTAGCACATTAATTTTCAGACCATATAGAAAAAATCTGAATTGGAGAAATTCTGTAAATTGTGAGAAATTAAATCCTGTATGTAGGGTCATTGGCCAAGAGAATTTCATTTGAATATGTAAAACTTTTTATGAACACATCTTAGTTTGAGAGTTGGAAATGTTGCCATTGTGTTAATTTACCATAAAGTATGTGTCAATACAGACAGTGTAATTAATTTTGGAGCAGACATTAATGTAGTATGGATAATATTTTTCAAATATTAAAGGAATGCATTTAAATTTCTACGTGCAGACTTGTTTGGTGCACCATTCTCATTCTACATTTGGGCCTTCAGGTTTATAGTGCTGGGGAAGGAGATAGATATTAGCTAGTGTGGAGAGGCAACTTTGCATGTCAAGTTGACTTTCTTGTCCTCTTAACATGACAGAGACATGAATGGCATGGGATGTATAGACATAGAAGGATTTTCCAGATTTCCTTAATCCCATTTACCATATAACCAGGATTGGCAGATTAGACTATAGAGTTTCATATCTGAGTCCTGATCAGATGAGGAAATGAGAGCTCTCATTTTATGCCTGTGGGTGCTGGAAAGAAAGGAGACGAAGTAGGGGAATCAGGTAGTTGGACATGTGGTCCTGTGTCCCCTCTTCCAACCGGAAGTTCTGAAAAGAAGGAGGTGTGTTAGGTCAATGTAGGAGAAAACCAAAGGTGAAGGGTGATTGAGGGCTCTTTATGTAGCAATCAGAGAAGAATTCGCTTTCCATACTGCTAAGTAAGAGCAGACTCATGAAAGTAAATTTTGGGGCTTTTTGTTTTTTTAAGAGTGCCGGCTTTGTTTAGCTCTCCTGTAGCACTCTGAGATCTCTTATCAGGGAATAAGTCATGAAGTACCCCGACAGGACCCAGGAGTCTGCTGAGATGCCTCCTGGAGAGTTTGCCAAAGGTGTTGCCAAGTCATAGGGGCCGTGCCATCAAGGATGCAGCAAAGATTGTCTTGGCCTGGATTCGTCCAGACCTCAAGAGGATGGAGAGCACCTGTTGGCTCACCTGAGTCCTAAGAGAGGCTGAATTGACTCTGCTCCAGCAGAGCATGAGAAGAGATTCTGGCGTTTCACCTGCTTCCAGCCTCTGTAGCAAAACCTGACAGAATGCCAAGGGAGAGTCCCAGCAACGCTTCGGCTCCGAAGATGGTGAACAGTCCAGACCAGAGAACGTCAGGCATTTGCAGAGTCCGTCTCCCTATCCACGTACTCCGGGCACATTGAAATTGGGTACCGTCTGGGGAAAGAAAGGGGTTGGCCGGCCTCTGAAATACTGAGCATTGATCCCAGATGTACAGGTAAAGACTGTTACCTTTAGGCTGTTTAAATTATTCAGTCTTGTAAGAATCACCTCATTGCAGTAAAATTTAATTTTCTGCCAACTGGTGGCTTCAGCTCAGGGAAATCAAAATTGTTATGGAGAATTAGGAGACATATGTTTTTTAGGCTGGCATGTGTGAGTGGACAGCTGAGACTTCACTCTGGTGTTTTTCTTTGTCAGTTTTGTAGTTAAATTATTCTAAGGTGTATTTATTATGTGGCGATAAAAACTGCAGCTGGTATATTGCATATATACACCCAAAGTCCATAAGAAACAAGGAAAACCATTTTGAATTCCTTGCTTCACCTCTCTCCACTCCTCAGTATGTCTTCAGGAAGACCCAAGTGGAGAGGAAAATAGGAAAAACTTATTAGTTGCTGCTGCCTCAAGCTACAGAACCCTGAACAGAGATGGATCCACCAGAGCTGGGATAGTTCCTGTGGGGCTGCATCCCGCAGGCCTGCAAGCCTTATAGTTGTCCATCCTCAAGACTGAAGAAGGAGCCTGCAGTCAGCGACAGAGACATCAATGGTTTAATGGTTGGAGGAGCTTACTTGTCTGAAGCCAGGTCCTAGAGTGACTCTCCACTGTGTACGGCAGATGGTGGGCAGGATGTGGCAGTCATGTTCGCTCTCGGGGACAGGGGAGGTGTTACCAGTTATAGGGGGAATTGACCTTGACCTCAGGGTGGCTCATGAGTTGCCAGAGAAACCAGCAGAGGGGCACACCCCTCACTGCCCCTTTGATAAGCTATTAGGGTGGAGATGTTCTGATCCAAAGATTAGAACAATCACTAGTTGGGGTCCGGGGTAAGTATGTAGCCATTTTCTGAGGAGGGAAGGTCAGTCAGGTGAGTAGGTGTAGGTGAGGCAGGGACTGGTCGAGCAGGGGATGCACAGAGAGCAAGAGAACAGCCATCGTGGGGGGCCTGACCATACCTTCCCCAAAAGTATCTGAAAAGAAAATTACTTGAGGTTTTGCACGTTTTTTTTTAAGAAAATAGAGATTTTTGTTGCTTTTACAATCTGTGAACCTTCTTTTCTCTCATACTCATAAAGCCTGATTTAACAGTATTAATTAAGTATTTACTGAATTCCTACCATACTGGTATGTTTTAAGCGGGGTCTCAGTAATGCACAGCCCTTTCCTACAGCTGGGATCCGCAGCGTGGCTGGTAAGCAGGGCACAGGGAGAAGCTGTTTCCTCTCCTGACAGGTACCCTCTTATATCTCAGTGGGTATCTTGGAGATCCCATCAGTGGCATGAGGGGTGGGAGTGGAGCCTTCCTCTCTGGTCTCCCAAAGTTAGGACCAGACTCCCTACTTCTTAGCGAGTCTTGGAGGAGGCAGATGGCAGCTCATCTCAGCTGCTCTCCTTGGAGGGAGAACCTGCTTTGGGATTCTGCTCGAATGCCCAGACAGCAGGAAGGGTTCCACCCTTCATCCTGTTATACTAACCAATGGTTGGCACAAGCTCCGGTACCTGAATGACACCTGAATGATGCAGTTGATTTGATCAAATCTGTCGCTAAGGACCACTGCTTTCATGTAAGGTGTGTATTTACCACTTAGAATTAGATTTTTAAAATTTGGCATTGTAATCCAGGTCACAGCACAAAGAGCAACTGGTCTGTAACCAGAAGAATTCAGTTTGAGTCTCATAAGGATTTTATAAGATAAAAGTAATCAGCAGCTGTCAATTGGTTGAAACAATTTATCAAATGATATCTTTCATTTAAGCATTTACTGTTACTGGTATAAGTATGAAAGTAGGCATATTGTTGGCAATATTTCCTCCAATTTCAATATGTAAAGTAAAATATTACAGGTAAAAAGTTCTACATTAATGTTGGTTCTAATTAAGATTTAATGTTAATTTTAATTTCAGTTCATTGGTACAGAAACTTCACCTTTCTCTGTGGTTTTGAATTAATTTAAATTTCCTTATTTTCATTTTCATTCCATTCATGGCAGTCTTGTGTTATCTCTATATCTGGTTGTATAGAACACCTTAGTGATCTCTGTCCTCTTTTAATGAACCTGCATTTTGTAAGGATTTGGGTTTTAGATATAATTTGTAGATATGATTTCTTTAGCAAGTAGGATTCTGGCATTCACAAAACTCTCATTAATGAGAATCCTGCAAAATGAGAGAAGAGCTTAAAGGTAAGTTCTTTGAAAAGTATTTACCTTTTATAATATAAACTTATTGGATTTGCCCTGGTCAATTATAACTTAGCTGCATTTGGTCATAATAGTGAAAACACCAACTCACTTATCTTGTTAAGAAATCCTAACTCTAGGGACTTCCCAGGTGGTGCAGTGGTTTAGAATCCCCCTGCCAATGCAGGGGACACAGGTTCGAGCCCTGGTCCGGGAAGATCCCCCATTGCCACGGAGCAACTAAGCCCATGCACCACAACTACTGAGTCTGCTCTCTAGAGCCCATGACACATAGCTACTGAGCCCACGTGCCACAACTGCTGAAGCCCATGTGCTTAGAGCCCATACTGTGCAACAAGAGAAGCCACCGCAATGAGAAGCCTGCACGCCGCAACGAAGGGTAGCTCCCACTCGCCACAACTAGAGAAAGCCTGCGTGCAGCAACAAAGACCCAACACAGCCAAAAGTAAATAAATAAATTTATTTTTAAAAAAAAGAAAGAAAGAAATCCTACCTATAAATCTATATTGTAACCTCACAATGAGACTTATGGTGTTTTTTTCTGCTATACGTTTATTTGATGCTTTATTTTATTTTGATCAAGTGGAAAAAGTTCTCTATATTTGGGCGACCTGAGACCTGGGAATCTCTAGCAAGATCCTTGACATTTGCCCATTAAAACTTCAACTTTCGGCTTCCCTGGTGGTGCAGTGGTTGAGAGTCCACCTGCCGATGCAGGGGACACGGGTTCATGCCCCGGTCCGGGAAGATCTCACGTGCCGCGGAGCGGCTGGACCCGTGAGCCATGGCCACTGAGCCTGTGCATCCGGAGCCTGTGCTCCGCAACGGGAGAGGGCACAACAGTGAGAGGCCCACGTACCACAAAAAACCGAAACAAAACAAAACAAAAACTGCAACTTTGATAGGATTCAAAGTAGCTGAGCCCTAACCAGCAGTAGCTCACCATATGCTATATAGCTTTCTCTTTTCAACTGGCCAGTTGCCATTCACTTTGCTTTTCATATATATCGTGCAGTTCTCTCCATTCCATCAGCTCATGTGCTGTCACTATTGCTTTCAAACTTTTAAGGTACATTCTAGATGGCTCTGCCTTACTGTCATAGAACTATTTAAATGAGCAATCCATTACAGTGTTAATACATCCATCAGTGATCTCCCACCCACATAGACTTGAACTGCCATCGTCTACCACATCTTTTAATTAAATGGGTGTCCACTGGGAACTCAGTGTTTCACAACAAGGTGTCTTCACTGTTAAGTATGAGATTCCCGATTGCTCTCTGTAGGTACACTGAAATGTGTTCTGTTTCAAAGTATAGACACATTTAATATTCATTTTAAAATCTGCAGTAGCATGATTTGAAATATTTTGGGTACCACCTAATTGAACTCTGAAATATTTGAATTTCATCAATGTTAAAACAACATATGTTGGGCTTTCCTGGTGGCGCAGTGGTTGAGAGTCCGCCTGCCGATGCAGGGGACACGGGTTCGTGCCCCGGTCTGGGAAGATACGACATGCCGCGGAGCGGCTGGGCCTGTGAGCCATGGCCGCTGAGCCTGTGCGTCCGGAGCCTGTGCTCGGCAACGGGAGAGGCCACAACGGTGAGAGGCCCGCGTACTGCCAAAAACAAAAAAAAAAAAACAAAAAAACCCCCCAAAAAACAACATATGTTGGAAATAATAGATATATACATTAAATAAGACACATAGATGATGAAAATATTATTAGATGCATAAGCAAGCATAAATTAAAAGGTCCCCAAATTATAATAACAGCATAATTTTATTAGCAATTTTATGGTAGCTGTAATAGATTATACTTCTCAAATAATTAATCAAGTTCTTACAGGATTTACCTGGAGCAGTAAGTGTGCCCATTAATGACTTGTGGTAAAGCATGAAGATTATAGCTTCATTTTAAAGCCTCGTTAACATTTCAATTAAAATGCTTATTAAAATATTTGTTCTAAAACAGATGTGGGCTCTTTTAGAAAGTGGATGCTGGCACAAAATGAGATATATGTATCACCAAAAATGTTGGTTGCTAGGGAAATATTTGGATATTCATGTCAGTTCATACAAGACCCAATTTAGAGCAGCAGTATTTGAATACACTTCTGTAACAGGTGATGGAGGAGGAGAGTTATTCAAGCTACTAAAATGATAAATTAACAGAGAACATTTCAGATTGTGAAGACATTCCAGGGTTTGGGTAGCTAAGGCAGAGCTATGCTATTTCACTTTATTCTGGAAGGGTGTAATACAAATGAGATTCTGAAAAAGCCTCATGAAGGTGTATATCTGAGTATGTGTGTACATTTTTGTGTATGTGGGGAGGTGGTAGTTTAGGTTGCTTTGGTCCCATAAAGTAGGAAAAAAAATAGTTGTAGGGGTTTATTACTTGACATATCTGAAAAGTCTGCTGGTATGGTTTGATCAGGGCTCCCACTTCAGGCATGGTTTGATCAGGGCTCCATAACATGTCTATGTGATTACCTTTACTTTGTCTTCTCCTAAGAGGCAGCTTGATTCCAGGCTGTCTTCCGTTATCATAAAACAAAGGCTATGACAGTTCTGTGTGTCACATTTCCAAATACATCAACCAGAGAAAGGAACCTTCTTTTTCCTGACCACCAAACAAAAATGCTCAGCTTTGTTTGCTCTCATTTTCCTATCTTAGATTTTGTGTACATCTGAGTTGTTCACTGAGGTCAGTGGAATGACATACTTGGGTTAGCTTAGACCTGGGATACTGACCCATCACTACCCCAAGTTTTGTCACAGTGTGCTGATCAAGTCAATCCAAAGCAAAAGCCATGGCCACTGAAAAAATGGGCTAGAAAAGGAATGGAACTCTGCAATGTCTGCTCTTGGGGAGAATGTGAAATAGGAAACCAGAAGGATAAAACAGGGGCCATGCCATGTCAGCCTCAGAATGGTTTCCAGGCTTGCAGTTCTAAAACAACAGAAGGGATTTGGACCTACTTCCAAACTGAACTCTTAACTAAAGAGTATGTTTTTCACAGAATCTTAAAAAAATGTTCTAATATAACCTAAGAATAAAAATAGGGCTAGAGGGCTTCCCTGGTGGCGCAGTGGTTGAGAGTCCGCCTACCGATGCAGGGGACGCGGGTTCGTGCCCCGGTCTGGGAAGATCCCACATGCTGCGGAGCGGCTGGGCCCGTGAGCCATGGCCGCTGAGCCTGCGCGTCTGGAGCCTGTGCTCCTTAACAGGAGAGACCACAACAGTGAGAGGCTCGCGTACTGCAAAAAAAAAAAAAAAAAAAAAAAAGAAAAAGAAAAATAGGGCTAGAATAGCAATGACTGCAAACGTGGAGTAATGATAATAACATGTGATTGTAATTAACGTAATTAACTTGATTCCTGCCCCTTAGGTGACTTCTTATCTTTCTTCAGATGTTTGTGTTCTCAGGGAGGACATCTTGATCCACTCTGTTTAAAAAGCAGCATCTCTTAGCACAATTCCAGTTCACTTTCTCTGCTTGATTTCTCGTACACAACTGAACATCTGTAATGCACTAATTTATTTCAGTGTTTAGTGTTTATTTCTCTCCTCTAGAAGATAAGCTCCATGAGAACAGGGATTTTGAACATTTAATGGAATGGTGCTTCATTTGGTAGGTGTTTAATAAATACTTGATGGGTACATTATCATGTATCATTTTATTATGTTACAGTAGCACTTGAAGTTTATGAGGATGGCATTTTAATAAAGATTTTTAAAGAAGATAATTGAATAGAAAAGCACTCACATATCTTGCTCAGGGATACCATGTCTGATGCTGTTCCTAACCTAAGACACTGCCAACTTCCCTCTGTTCAGCCAAGGATAGTGTAGTAGTCAGCTTGAGCTGCCATAGCAAAATGCCAGAGACTGGGTAGCCTAAAGAACAGAGATGTATTTAGTCACAGTTGTGGAGGCAAGAAGTCCAAGATCAAGGTTTTGGCCAATTCACTTTCTGGCGAGGAGACTCTTCCCAGCCTGGAGGGAGATGGAGAGGGGGAGGGGCAGGGGAGGGGAGAGGAAGGGGGAGGGGAGGGGAAGGGGGGGACAGGCGAGGAGGGCAGGAGGAGGGAGCACACAAGCTCTGGTTTCACTTCTAATAAGGACACTAATCCTGTCTAGTCAGGGTCCCATTCTTATGACCTCATTTAACCTTAATTACTTTCTCCTCCAAATAGAACCACACTGGGGCTGGGGCTTCAACATGTGAATTTGGGGCGAGGGGAAGGGAGTGGAGCACAGACATTCAGTCCGCAACACACAGCTTACCTGAAGATCCGGGGTCTAAAAAGAGGCTGGCTACCAAGTCTTAACTCACAGAGTGACAGTGGAACTCAGTATCATGTGATTTTACTAATCAGATCCTCCCAGTATTGAAGTGGAGAAATCTTGACTAGTTGTTCCCCTTTGTCTTTTTTTTAACATTTTTTTTAACATCTTTATTGGAGTATAATTGCTTTACAATGTTGTGTTAGTTTCTGCTGTATAACAAAGTGAACCAGCTGTACGTATACATATATCCCCATATCTCCTCCCTCTTGCGTATCTCTCCCACCCTCCCTATCCCACCCCTCTAGGTGGTCACAAAGCACGGAGCTGATCTCCCTGTGCTATGCAGCTGCTTCCCACTAGCTATCTATTTTACATTTGGTAGTGTGTATATGTCCATGCCACTCTCTCACTTTGTCCCAGCTTACCCTTCCCCCTCCAGGTTTCCTCAAGTCCATTCTCTACATCTGTGTCTTTATTCCTGTCCTGCCCCTAGGTTCATCAGAACCATTTTTTTTTTTGAGATTCCATATATATGTGTTAGCATATGGTATTTGTTTTTCTGACTTACTTCACTCTGTATGACAGACTCTGTGTCCATCCAGCTCAATATAAACAACTTAATTTCGTTTCTTTTTATGGTTGAGTAATATTCCATTGTATATATGTGCCACATCTTCTTTATCCATTCACCTGTCGATGGACACCTGGGTTGCTTCCATGTCCTGGCGATTGTAAATACTGCTGCAATGAACATTGCGGTACATGACTTTTTTTTGAATTATGGTTTTCTCAGGGTATATGCCCAGTAGTGGAATTGCTGGGTCATAGGGTAGTTCTATTTTTAGTATTTTAAAGAACCTCCATACTGTTCTCCATAGTGGCTTTATCATTTTAGATTCCCACCAACAGTGCAAGAGGGTTCCCTTTTCTCCACACCCCCTCCAGCATTTATTGTTAGTAGACTTTCTGACGATGGCCATTCTTACCGGTGTGGTGTACCTCATTGTGGTTTTCATTTGCATTTCTCATGATTAGTGATGTTGAGCATCCTTTCATGTGTTTGTTGGGAATCTGTATATCTTCTTTGGAGAAATGACTATTTAGATCTTCTGCCCATTTTTGGATTGGGTTTCTGCTTTTTTGATATTGAGCTGCATGAGCTGCTTGTATATTTTGTAGATTAATCCTTTGTCCAGTGATTCATTGGCAAATATTTTCTCCCATCCTGAGGGTTGTCTTTTCGTCTTTTTTATGGTTTCCTTTGCTGTGCAAAAGATTTGAAGTTTCATTAGGTCCCATTTGTTTATTTTTGTTTTTATTTCCATTTCTCTAGGAGGTGGGTCAAAAAGGATCCTGCTGTGATTTATGTCATAGAGTGTTCTGCCTATGTTTTCCTCTAGGAGTTTTAAAGTGTCTGGACTTACATTAAGGTCTTTAATCCATTTTGAGTTTATTTTTGTGTATGGTGTTAGGAAATGTTCTAATTTCATTCTTTTCCATGTAGCTGTCCAGTTTTCCCTGTACCAATTATATCTCCATTGTATATTCTTGCCTTCTTTATCAAAGATAAGGTGACCATATGTGCATGGGTTTATCTCTGGGCTTTCTCTCCTGTTCCACTGATTTGTATTTCTCTTTTTGTGCCAGTATCATATTGTCTTGATTACTGTAGCTTTGTAGTATAGTCTGAAGTCAGGGAGCCAGATTCCTCCAACTCCATTTTTCTTTCTCAAGATTGATTTGACTATTTGGGGTCTTTTGTGTTTCCATACAAATTGTGAAATTTTTTATTCTAATTCTGTGAAAAATGCCATTGGTAGTTTGATAGGGATTGCATTGAATCTGTATATTGCTTTTGGTAGTATAGTCATTTTCACAATGTATAGTCATTTTCACAATGTTGATTCTTCCAATCCAAGATCATGGTATATTTCTCCATCTGTTTGTATCATTTTAAATTTCTTTCATCAGTGTCTTATAGTTTTCTGCATACAGGTCTTTTGTATCCTTAGGTAGGTTTATTCCTAGGTAGTTTATTCTTTTTGTTGCAGTGGTAAATGGGAGTGCTTTCTTAATTTCTTGTTCAGAGTTTTCATCATTAGTGTATAGGAATGCAGGAGATTTCTATGCATTAATTTTGTATCCTGCTACTTTACCAAATTCATTGATTAGCTCTAGCAGTTTTCTGGTGACATCTTTATGATTCTCTGTGTATAGTATCATGTCATCTGAAAACAGTGATAGTTTTACTTCTTTTCCAATTTGGA
This sequence comes from Monodon monoceros, assembly GCF_005190385.1. Classification (NCBI taxonomy): domain Eukaryota; kingdom Metazoa; phylum Chordata; class Mammalia; order Artiodactyla; family Monodontidae; genus Monodon; species Monodon monoceros. The sequence continues at coordinate 11,024,154 of NW_021703768.1, read as the reverse complement.
TTCCTTTAATTTCTTTTTCTTCTCTGATTGCTGTGGCTAAAACTTCCAAAAATATGTTGAATAGTAATGGTGAGAGTGTCAACCTTGTCTTGCCCCTGATTTTAGAGGAAATGGTTTCAGTTTTTCACCATTGAGCACGATGTTGGCTGTGGGTTTGTCATATATGGTCTTTATTATGTTGAGGTAAGTTCCCTCTATGCCTACTTTCTGGGGGATTTTATCATAAATGGGTGTTGCTTTTGTCAAAATTTTTTCTGCATCTGTTGAGGTGATCATACGGTTTTTATCCTTCAATTTGTTAATATGGTGTACCACATTGATTGATTTCAGTATATTGAAGAATCCTGCCTCGCTGGGGTAAACCCCGCTTCATCATAGTGTATGATCCTTTTAATGTGCTGTTGGATTCTGTTTGCTAGTATTTTGTTGAGGATTTTTGTATCTATATTCATCAGTGATATTGGTGTGTAGTTTTCTTTTTTTGTTACATCTTTGTCTTGTTTTGGTATCAGGGTGATGGTAGCATCATAGAATGAGTTTGGAAGCATTCCTCCCTCTGCTATATTTTGGAAGAGTTTGAGAAGGATAGGTCTTAGCTCTTCTATAAATGTTTGATAGAATTTGCCCGTGAAGGCATCTGGTCCTGGGCTTTTGTTTATTGGAAGATTTTTAATCACAATTTCAATTTCAGTGCTTGTGATTGGTCTGTTTATATTTTCTATTTCTTCCTGGTTCAGTCTCAGAAGGTTGTGCTTTTGTAAGAATTTGTCCATTTCTTCCAGGTTGTCTGTTTTATTGGCATATAGTTGCTTGTAGTAATCTCTCATGATCCTTTATATTTCTGCAGTATCAGCTGTTCCTTCTCCTTTTTCATTTCTAATTCTGTTGCTTTGAGTCTTCTCCCTTTTTTTCTTGATGAGTCTGGCTAATGGTTTATCAGTTTTGTTTATCTTCTCAAAGAATCAGCTTTTAGTTTTATTTATCTTTGCTCTTGTTTTCTTCATTCCTTTTTCATTTATTTCTGATCTGATCTTTATAATTTCTTTCCTTCTGGTAACTTTGGGTCTTCTTGTTCTTCTTTCTCTAATTGCTTTAGGTGTAAGTTTAGGTTGTTTGTTGGAGATTTTTCTTGTTTCTTGAGGTAAGATTGTATTGGTATAAACTTCCCTCTTAGAACTAGTTTTGCTGCATCTCATAGATTTTGGGTTGTTGTGTTTTCATTGTCATGTTTTTCTAGGTATTTTTTGATTTCCTCTTTGATTTCTTCAGCGATCTTTTGGTTATTTAGTAGTATATTTTTTAGCCTCCACGTGTTTGTATTTTTTAAAGTTTTTTTTTTTTTCCTGTGATTGATGTCTAGTCTCATAGCATTGTGGTCGGAAAAGATACTTGATATTATTTCAATATTCTTAAATTTACCAAGGCTTGATTTGTGACCCAAGATATGGTCTATCCTGGAGAATATCCCACGAGCACTTGAGAAGAAAGTGTATTCTGATGTTTTTGAATGGAATCTCCTATAAATATCAGTTATGTCCATCTTGTTGAATGTGTCATTTAAAGCTTGTGTTTCCTTATTTATTTTCATTTTCGATGATCTGTCAATTGCTGAAAGTGGGGTGTTAAAGTCCCCTACTATTATTGTGTTACTGTCGATTTCCCTTTATATGGCTGTTAGCATTTGCCTTATGTATTAAGGTGCTCCTATGTTGGGTGCATAAATATTTACCATCATTATATCTTCTTCTTGGATTGATCACTTGATCATTATGTCATGTCCTTCTTTGTCTCTTGTAATAGTCTTTATTTTAAAGTCTATTTTGTTCATATGAGAATTGCTACTCCAGCTTTCTTTTGATTTCCATTTGCATGGAATATGTCTTTCCATCTCCTCACTTTCAGTCTGTATGTGTCCCTAGATCTGAAGTGGGTCTCTTGTAGACAGAATATATATGGGTCTTGTTTTTGTATCCATTTAACCAGTCTGTGTTTGGAGTATTCAATCCATTTACATTTAAGGTAATTATCGATATATATGTTCCTATTACCATTTTCTTAATTTTGGGGGGTTTGTTATTGTAGGTCTATTCCTTGTCTTGTGTCTCCTGCCTAGAGAAGTTATTTTAGCATTTGATGTAAAACTGTTTTGGGGGTGCTGAATTCTCCTAACTTTTGGTTGTCTGTAAAGCTTTTAATTTCTCCATCGAATGTGAATGAGATCCTTGCTGGGTAAAGTAATCTTGGTTGTAGGTTTTTCCCTTTCATCACTTTAAATATGTCCTGTGACTCCCTTCTGGTTTGCAGAGCTTCTGCTGAAAGTTCAGTTGTAAACCTTATGGGGATTCCCTTGTGTGTTATTTGTTGTTTTTCCCTTGCTACTTTTAATATTTTTTCTTTGTATTTAACTTTTGATAGATTAATATGTGTCTTGGCGTGTTTCTCCTTGGATTTATCCTGTTTGGGACTCTCTGTGCTTCCTGGACTTGATTGACTATTTCCTTTCCCATGTTAGGGAAGTTTTCAAGTATAATCTCTTCAAATATTTTCTCGGACCCTTTCTTTTTCTCTTCTTCTTCTGGGACCCCTATAATTCGAATGTTGGTGCATTTAATGTTGTACCAGACGTCTCTGAGACTGTCCTCAATTCTTTTCATTCTTTTTTCTTTATTCTGCTCTGCAGTAGTTATTTCCACGATTTTATCTTCCAGGTCCCTTATCCGTTCTTCTGCCTCATTTATTCTGCTATTGATTTCTTCTAGAGAATTTTAAATTTCATTTATTATGTTGTTCATCATTGTTCGTTTGCTCTTTAGTTCTTCTAGGTCCTTGTTAATCATTTCTTGTATTTTCTCCATTCTATTTCCACGATTTTTGATCATCTTTACTATCATTACTCTGAATTGTTTTTCTGCTCGACTGCCTATTTCCTCTTCATTTGTTTGGTCTGGTAGGTTTTTACCTTGCTCCTTCATCTGCTGTGTGTTTTTCTGTCTTCTTATTTTGCTTTACTTACTTTGTTTGGGGTCTCCTTTTGACAGGCTGCAAGTTCATAGTTCCCCTTGTTTTTGGTGTCTGCCCCCAGTGGGTGAGGTTGGTTCAGTGGGTTGTGTAGGCTTCCTGGTGGAGGGGACTGGTGCCTGTGTTCTGGTAGGTGGGGCTGGATCTTGTCTTTCTACTGGGCAGGGCTGTGTCCGGTGGTATGTTTTGGGGTGTCTGTGAACTTAGTATGATTTTAGGCAGCCTGTCTGCTAACAGGTGGGTTTGTATTCCTGTCTTGGTACTTGTTTGGCATGGGGCATCTAGCACTGGAGCTTGCTGACCATTGGGTGGAGCTGGCACTTAGCATTGAGACAGAGATCCCTAGGAGAGCTCTCGCCGACTGATACCACATGGGGCCGGGAGGTCTCTGCTGGTCCAATGTCCTGAACTTGGCTCTCCCTCCTCAGAGGCTCGGGACTGACACCAGGCCAGGGCACCAAGACCCTGTCAGACACACGGCTTAGAAGGATAGGGAGGAAAAAAGAGAAAAAAAATAAAATAAAATAATTAAAATTAAAAAATTTAAATATTATTAAAATAAAAAAAGTAACAAAAAAAAGGAAGAGAGCAACCAAACCAATAAACAAATCCCCCAATGTTAACAAGCACTAATAACTATACTAAGATAAACATACAAATCAGAAACAAGTCAGTCGCTGACAGGAAACCGCAAGTCTACAGTTACTCCCAAAGTCCACTACCTCAATTTTGGGACAATTCCCTGTCTATTCAGGTATTCCACAGATGCAGGTACATCAAGTTGACTGTGGAGATTTAATCTGCTGCTCCTGAGGCTGCTGGGAGAGATTTCCCTTTCTCTTCTTTGTTTGCACAGCTCCCAGGGTTCAGCTTTGGAGTTGAACCTGCCTTTGCCTATAGGTCACCCTCAGGCTTCTGTTACTGCCCAGACAGGATGGGGCTAAAGGAGTGGCTGATTCGGGGGCTCTGGCTCACTTAGGCTGCGGGAGGGAGGGGTATGGAATGCAGGGTGAGCCTGTGGCAGCAGAAGCTGTTGTGATGTTGTACCAGCCTGAGGCATGCCATGTGTTCTCCCGGGAAGCTGTCCCTGGATCATGGAACCCTGGCAGTGACGGGCTGCACAGCCTCCCAGGAGCGGATGTGTGGAGAGTGACCTGTGTTTGCACACAGGCTTCTTGGTGGCTGCAGCAGCAGCCTTAGGATATCATGCCAATCTCTGGGGTCCGCGCTGATAGCCATGGGCCGAACCCATCTCTGCAGCTCGTTTAGGCGGTGCTCTGATTCCCCTCTCCTTGCACACCCCGAAAGAGTGGTCTCTTGACTCTTAGGCAGGTCCAGACTTTTTCCCGGACTCCTTCCCACCTAGCCGTGGTGCACTAGCCCCCTTCAGGCTATGTTCACGCAGCCAACTCCAGTCCTCTCTTTGGGATCTGACCTCTGAAGCCCGAGGCTCAGCTCCCAGACCCCATCTGCCCCGGCGGGTGAGCAGACAAGCTTCTCAGGCTGGGGAGTGCTGGTCGGCACCGATCCTCCGTGTGGGAATCTCTCCGCTTTGCCTTCTGCACCCCTTCTGCTGTGCTCTTCTCTGTGGCTCTGAAGGAGCCCCTGCCACCTCCCCCCTGCCACCCTGTCTCCGCCAGTGAAGGGGCTTCCTAGTGTGTGGAAACTTTTCCTCCTTCACAGCTCCCTCCCCGAGGTGCAAGTCCCATCCCTATTCTTTTGTCTCTGTTTTTTCCTTTTTTTTTTTTGCCCTACCCAGGTACATGGGGAGTTTCTTGTCTTTTGGGAAGTCTGAGGTCTTCTGCCAGCGTTCAGTAGGTGTTCTGTAGGAGTTGTTCCACATGTAGATGTATTTTTGATGTATTTGTGGGGAGGAAGGTGATCTCTGCGTCTTACTCCTCTGCCATCTGGAAGGTCCCTCTCCCCTTTATCTTTAAATGTCAAAATGAAAATAGATCAGAAGCTTAAGTCACTTTTTATCAATGCATAATATAGGGCATATATATAGGGCATCAATTGGGCTCTGTTGAAATTGGGTAGATCTAGCTTTTAAATGGGAATTTTTGCCACCTTACATGTTGGCTTATCCAAAGGGAACTTCTGAAAGCCTACTCTATTTATTTTTGTTAATACATCATCTTAGTTCCTTTCAGTCTTTTACAAAAATCTAATCTAGGATCAGTCAGTTGTGTTACATATGTGCACTCAATCAGGGCAGTTAAGATGGCATTATCGGCCAAATCCTATCAGCAGTTTTACCGACCCATTAAACTGAGCTGGAGTTGGTGTTTTCAGTTCCCAAGGCAGTATTTAACCACCTTCTCTGTAGTTTACGCTCTCTACCCAGCTGTCAATTAAGCAGCAGTGTTGGGCTGGGGAGAGCATGTGGCAATTGGAATTGGAATACCAAGGTCAGATTTTAGCTTAGCTGCAAGATATGTGAGAAGGTTTGTACAAGTGATGGCAGTCAACTCTTAGGCTCAATTTCCTCAGTATCTCTTACAGAACCTGAGAGTGCCTGCTTCCTAGGAAATCCAATAAGTATTTGTTGGCTGAATGTAAAATCCTCATATATTTCTAATAATGTTTTCTGAATACAAAATTTTCATTTTTAAGATGATTTCTTAAGGCTTAAAGTATAATGAACGTATCTGATCCGTATAAAGGGTAGTATTATGGATACCAATATACGAACCGTTTTCACCATTGTATGTCACAAACTATGTCTTTCTTTCAAAATAGGTCCTTACCTACTGACTCCAAGTATTGATTAATTTACCCTAGGATTTTAAGCTCACATTTAAAATGATATGACAGTACTTAATTAGCTGATTTAAGAGGTTCATTGTTTTTCATTTTAATCAATAGCATACGTGTATACACACATACACCCACAAACACACCCAGGTAATTTGGTTGCTCTTTAAACTACAATCATGCCTTATAAAAAGCATTAGAAACAAAGTTGTTTTTTACATTATGGTTTTTCTAACACAACACAGTTGATGTAATTGCAACTTACATTTTACAGTGAGTGGAAAATATGCTCATTTTTAATTTAGAAATCAACATTTGTTAAAAGTATTAATCCACATTCAAAAATTTAATGCAATGCACATTTAATTTTCAAAACATTGCTTCAGGCAGTGGTTTGACATTTCTTATAATTTATCAGATTGCTTTTCAAAATTAAGCTAAAAAATTAATTTGCTGTAGTAAACCCTCTAAAAAATTATGATTATCATCCCAAACTCTACAACCGTCCTTAATGAAGGCCTTTCTTCTTTTTCATCATCAGTGTCATGGTTACTGTTAATTGCTTTTTAAGCTTATGTCATAATCTTAGCAATTTAACTCCAATTAACATGATAGCTCAGATGGCAACTTCAGCAAATGCTCAGGAAATGTACATAACACCCTTTAAAATCACTGTGCTGTATACCAGATATGGATTTTTTATATAAAAAACAGCATATTATATGGAAATATTTCATAGATTCAAGAATATGAAATTCAACTTGGGTACATATGGCCTTAAATTTAGTTCTTATATTTAGGATGCCAAGTTTTTCTGGGCATATGGTTTTTTCAGTATTTGAAACATAGAGTACTGACAGGTTCCATGCTTTTGCTTCAGAGACTGACATTTTCTTTGGTACATTTACTGGATCATTGATGCCTGCATTTATAGCTGATAGTGTTTCTTACGTTCTACTCTTCCATTGAGAGCTGGTCCAAGTCCTCCCTCCTGAAAGAGAAACTTTTCATCATAGGGTACCAGCGACTTCCCTCATACCTTGCACCATTTAACTATTATTGATTGCACCATGCATTTGACAAAAGATACCATTGATTGTTGTTCACAGTTGTTTTTCTGGTTCTCCTCAGCTAAATTGTGAGCCTTCTATGAGCTGTGACCCATTCCTTTATCTTGGTGTAAAATAAGAGCTTTACCTTGTCTCTGTGTACACCTAGTGATAAATCAATATTTGGTGATGATGAGGAAGTATCACCTGATTTTGGAGACCTGGGAGTTTGCTCTCACTGAGTTATTCCTTTGTGTGCCACAACGGATGAATTTCGTCTAAGGCTCACTCTTTCTTTACCATTTGCTACATTCATGCTTTAAAGGTATCCCATGGGGCTTCCCTGGTGGTGCAGTGGTTGAGAATCTGCCTGCCAGTGCAGGGGACACGGGTTCGAGCCCTGGTCTGGGAAGATCCCACGTGCCACAGAGCAACTAGGCCCGTGAGCCACAATTACTGAGCCTGCGCGTCTGGATCCTGTGCTCCGCAACAAGAGAGGCCACGATAGTGAGAGGCCCTCACACCGCGATGAAGAGTGGCCCCCACTTGCTGCAACTAGAGAAAGCCCTCGCACAGAAACGAAGACCCAACACAGCCATAAATAAAATAAAATAAAACAAAATAAAATAAAATAAAAAAGGTATCCCATGGAGGTGAGTAAATTCAGAGTTGGGTAATGAAATTGTGTGCTTGTTCCTTGATTTTTGAAATAAGCTTCCCAGTATATAATCTAAGAAAAGATGACTACGTTAGAGTCCTGCCAACTTACTGTGACACGCATATACTTTTTGAATTTGAAGTTTTATACCTCTCAAAATTCATCTTTTGTGTTCTATTATGTTATGCATGGCTTTACATCACTTTGAGTGGTGCAATTCCGTGGAATACTAGAATAATGGGTAGCCCATTTAGAATTCATTCGTGCTGAGAGGCTTACAATAAGGTTGCCATAGTTGAAAACCTGATTATGAAAACATCCAGATCCCCCATCCTCATTGCAGAAATGTTTATGCTTTCATGCTTTGCACACACATTTAGAATTTAGCTCGATGCTCAACCAGCACCATTCCCAGGGAGGTAAATTCTGGGAACCCTCCACTTCCATTTTACCCACAGATTAAAGTAGCCCCCAGCAGCTTCGTTGTTGATAATTCTGGCAGCCTTCCCTTCTTATTGGACTTGGACCTAAGTAGCTCAATTTAATTTCATTAGTATCTCCTTGGATGTCTTATTGGTAGTTGTCAGTACTCTCGTTTCCACTTCCAAAATCTTTTATAATAATACATATAATGAATGTTATTTATAACCACTGAGCTTGTGGTCACATGAATATTGAGATGAAAATATGCTTTGTATTTCAGTACAAATCTGTTTTGCTGAAATGTTTTTAAAACATGTTCTGATGGATTGGCATAAATAACTAAAGGAGGATAAAATCATTTTAAAGATGAAATCTCAGTATCAGATTTGACGTGTTTGATTGGGGGCCAGATAGTGTGGCCAGTGCAAGTATTTGATGCCTTACCCACGATTTGGAGATGCAGAAGGCTTGGAAAACTAAGAGCTCTTTCACGTGTTCATGGAAAAGCCATTGGGGCAACGTCAACCTGCACAGATGCAGTTATACATAATCATTGTTTATCCCACTTATTGTGAGTACTCATATTTTTGTCTCAGAAATGTCAACATGTTTGTTGATGAGCACTGTCCCGGACCCTGCTGGGGGTGTTAACTAAAAATGGTAGATGCGGCTTTCCCAGTCCAAAAGAATTTGAACATGGGAACACATGTGATTCCAAGGATCCAGATAACCAGCTGAGGAGCCTGTAAAAGATGAAGGTTAATAATTTTTTTTTTTTTTACTGAAAAATTGATGGGGTCATGATGAGGATAGAGAAGGGTTGCTACATCTAGGAAGATACAGACATGTTGGTCTTTATTGCTAGTTCTGCACTGAATGACTGATTTCTATTTCCTTAGCCTCAGTGCCTGTCATAGATGAAATAACTGGATGCTGGTGAATCCAAGGTGGTGAACTAGAAGGGAAAGATATTAAAATATAAGCCATCTAGTTGTAACAGAAATCAGCTTCTGACAGCTATAAAAAGCACCACAAAAAGTTGGCATGAAACTGCTCGAAAGCCCAGAGGTACAGAAAAGCCCTGAGAGGATCTAATTCTAAATTAAAGAATTCCCAGTGGAGGTTAGGTTTAGGTTAAGTAATGATTGATCTTAGTACTTGCTGAGCTGCATCGTTATTGCCTGTTTATATCTCTGTACCCTGCTCTAGGCCACAAGCTCTGAGTGTGGTTGTTTCTATGTTATGGGGGGAGGACTTCTCAGTTCTGAGCATGTGGCCTGCCAGGTGGTGGGTGTTGATTAAACATTTGGCCATAAGTGGATGAAGTGTCTTTAGTTATGCTCCAGTGACTGTAAGTCTGCACATTATATTTCAAATCTGTGATGTTTATTGTGGTTTGGTGGAGTAGGGGAGAAGGAGGGAGGTGGCCACAGGCTTCTAGAACCTCTTTGGACAGGGAAGTGGGATTTATTTTCAAACTACAGTGCTCATGCCGTCCATCCAAATTCTGATATGTCCTGGCAGCCTACATCTGATGAGAATTTCTGTTGTAAGGAACCAGTATTACTGGTGGAATATTTCCTGTTTTTGCTTTGCATCAAAGTGAAAAATAAGGGTGAGAACCACTGTAGAAAACAGCACATAATTTAGAATCATGAATGATACCAGTTAATCTATCAGCTTAGCGGTTCTAATAATAATGGCTGTTTTAATATATATTTGATAGAAAACCCATGGCATGCATTTCCTTTTGGTTAAGTAAGCCTGTGGAACATGCGGACATAACTGGGATGTCTCCATTCATAGGTCTCAGTACATGTAAATTACAGACAAAGTACCAAGGGGAAATGTGCAATGTGTTACGGTTGGCTTTGCACACACAAATCTATAGCAGTGACAAAGTGAAAATTCTAAAGTAATGTTCGAGATTAAGTCTGTGTTTTCTTGGATTTCCAATAAATTCTATCATGTAGATCACAGCTCTGAACTGTATGTTATATACTCTCATTTCTCTGGCCTTGGTGACCTTGGTACCATAATTGCTGAAGTAATACTGGGGAACATTGGTGGCAAAAGAAATAGAGGCTTATGAATATTATTTAAATTTAAAAACCTAACCAATACAGGAACTTAAAGTTCTAAGCACAAAAATTGGGAAGCAGACAAGAGTAGGGATGGTTTAAATGAGCTAAATTCTCCTATATTAAAGTAGGAAGTCAAAAGACAATGTCTAATTAGACATAACAAGCATTCATGAGATATAATTTATAGGTGTGGAAGTGACCAGTAGGAGAAGCACAAATAGAAAAATGTTAGTGTCGCCAGCACTAAATGAGGAAATGAATGCAGAACGAGGTGGGAAAGGAAAGAGTTGCTTTTCAATATAAATCCTCCTGAACTATCTAACATGCAAGTATGTGAATATATTATTTTCATAATATAACATTTAAAAAGAGATGATATAAGCATTGACTTAATATATCAAATTGATTCAGAATTTTAAATATTTTTATTACAAGTTAATACAGATTCATTAGCAATTTGAGAAATACAGAAGAGCATAAATTAAAATAAAATCACCGGTGATCCATCCACTCAAAGGCAGTTGCTACTAGCAGTGTGGTGTCTGTCCTAGCAATTCCACCCCTGCCCCACAGATAACTTAATAAAATGGAATTTTAGAGTAATTGCTGTTCATTTGTAATGATAACTACTTCATGATAATAAACATCATCATAATGCTAACTAGTATTTTTTGTTATGATAGGTATCCTCTTAAGTGGTTTATATATATTAATTCTTTTTATTTCCCCAGCACCCTATGAAGTAAGTGCTTTTACACTCTCCCTGTTAGAGATAAGGTAACCAAAATCCAGAGTGTTAAGAACTTACTCAAGACACTAGTAGATGGCAGATTCTGGAAATGAACCCTGGAAATGAATAAACAGGAGTGATAAAAGATTGTCAACCAAATTTTGAATATGTTCTACCCTATGTGATACAAATTAGATATTAAAATATCTTTGATCCTTTAAAATTCCTGTAGGTATCTATTCTGTATTCAGTGTATAATGTAGACTCTGGTTATCAGTTCCTGTTGCTTTTATTCACTTTAAATTGTTAAAGTGTAATACTTTTTTTGAAATACATTTTAAAACATTTTAGAACAGTTTTATTTCTACAGAAAAGTTGATTAAGATAATACAGAGAGTTCTTGTATGTCCGACAGCTGGTTTCCCCTGTTATGCATTTCTTATATTAATATGGCATACTTATTACAACTAAAGATTCACTGTTGATACATCATTAATGACTGAAGTCTGTACTTTATTTCAAATTTCGTTAGGTTTTACCTACTGCCCTTCTTCAATTCCAGGATCCCATCCAGGATACCACTTAGATAACTCTTGCCTGTGGGTATTTCTCAATTTTCTCTTGTTTTTGTTGATGTTGACAGTTTTGAATAGTACTGGCCAGGTACACTGTAGGGTGACTCCTACTGGAATTTGATGGTTTTCTCATGTGTGGACCAGCCTTAGTGTACGTGTGAATGTGATTTTCCATTGGTGATGTTAACCTGATCACCTGGCTGAGGTAGTGTCTATCAGATTTCTCTCATGTAAAGTAACCCTTTTCTCCTTTGCAGTCATTGTGCAGCCCACACTCAAGGAAGGGGGAGCTATGTTCTACCCTTTTTGAAGCTGGTGTATCTATATGAATTATTTGGAATTCTTTTGAATGAAAGATTTGGCCTTTATTCTCTATTTATTTATTTATTCAATCCTTTATTAGTATGGACATGTGGATATTTATTTTATACTTTGGGTTATAATTCCATATTACTTTATTTTCTTGCTCAAATTGTTCCAGCTTTGATCAAAGGCATTCCTGCGTCTCTTTGACATACTCCTATCATTTTTTACTAGCACTTCCTTACTTTCTGACACCATAAGATGCCCCAAACTCATCTTTATTTTCTCCACTGCAGTCCTAGAATCAGCCATATCTCCAAGGAGCCCGGGTTCCTTTTATTGGAGAATGGTGTTAAAAACTGCGAGTGGTAGGCGTGCTCATTGCTACCGGGGTGTCCTTGTTTTAGGCCCTCTCAGCTGACTGAGCAACAAATACACAGTGAGTGTATTCACCCATCAGTAATTGTTTCTGTGTGTAACAATGTGTATCTGTATGAAGCTATCCATGAGTCCATGTGATGTCTGCAACTCGATTCCCTTGCCACATGGATCATTCTAGCCTCTTACCCTTGTTTATGTGTAGCTTCCCGCTCTAAATATGAGGAATCTGGTTCAAACCATCTGCCATCCATTTACTTAGTCATTCACGGATAGTTTACATGGATAGCAGGAGCAGAACTGTTAACCTGCGCCCCTGTGGAAAATAGCATCAACTAGATGACAGTGCTTTAGAGCAGTTTATTTCCCCTTCAGTCTTGCAGACTCCTCATTTCTGAAGTTACTTAGGTCACACCTCTTTCCCCCTGCCCCTTCAGTGAGATTATTTCATATATTTGTAAGGCAGTCAGATTGCTTCGTCACATTCCGCATTCCATTCTTGGATTCCCTGATCTCCTACGTGATTTTTAAAATTTGCATACATCAAGCTTCACTCTTGTACTGTAAAGGTTCAGTGGGTTTTGGAAAATGTATAATGTCATGTATCCACCGTTACAGTTTCATATTGAATACTTTCACTGCCCTAAAATATCTCCTGTGCTTCACTATTCAGCCCTTTTTTTCCTCCCTCAGAACCCCTGGCAACCACTGATCTGTTTACTATCCCAATAGTTTTGCTTTTCCCGAGTATCACATATTTAGAATCATACAATGTGTAGCGTTTTCAGATTGGCTTCTTTCGTTTAACAATAGGCATTTAAGATTCATCCATGTCTTTTCATAGCATGATAGCTCATTTCTTTTTGTTGCTGAATAATATTCTATTTTCTGTGGATGTACTGCAGTTTATCCATTTACCTACTGAAGGAAATCTTGGTTGCTTCCAGTTTTGATAATGAATAAAGCTAAAAACATTCACATGCAGGGTTTCTTACCCCCCTCCCCCAATTTATTGAGGTATAAATGACATGTAATATTGTGATATGCATATATCTATTATGTATGTATTTAACATATATAATGTGACAATTTGGACATGTTTTCAAATAAGTTGGGTAAATACCTAGGAGTGTAATTGCTGGATACTATAGTAAAGCTATATTTAGCTGCCAGTTGTCTTCCAAAGTGGCTGTACTGTTTTACGTCTCCATCAGCAATGAATGAGCGTTAAGTTGTTCTGTATCCTTGGTAGCAATTGGTATTATCAGGTTTATTCTTATTTTTTAGCCATTCTAATAGATGGGTAGTGGTATCTCGTTGTTTTAATGTGTAATGTATTATCTAAAAGAAACCATGGCTTTTACTTGAAATAGCATCTAGAAGTTCCTAGATGTCCCTGATTAGAGTCTTTGCGAATCTTACTCCAGAAAGTGTGGAGACTTTGAAAATGCGGAGAACTCATATGAATCCTCAAAATAAATGCCAGCAGTTAAAATTTAGTAAGACTTTTTTTTTAACTGATTTGAGCAGAAAAAAATGAGTGAAAAAAGAAAAAACATAGCAATACAGCAGGACCAGATAAAGGGAAGTGTGGACACTGGCAATAAAACTTTGAATTCCAGGAGGAGTGGTATAAAATTTTATGAGCCCTGGGATCTTCCTTTGAAATAGTAAGAGAAATAGCCTATAGAATAGTAATAAGTTCATCTTCCATTGGAAGGGCACTAGGCAATGGCAGCCTGAAAAACCCCGGAAAATGAGCTGCGTTTGAGTCGTGTATGGCAGGAAAAGGGTTAATTTCTTTAATATTTCACTAGCCTTCAGTTTGGTGGCACCTCTCTTTCTTTTACCCCCGTTTACTGAATCACTAAGAAGTCCTACTGAGTCCACCTCTGAAATATCACAAAGCCCCCTAGTTTATGTCATCCATTCATAATTGGATGGTGGCAACAGCCTGTTCTACTCAATCTTGTCCACTTCAGATCCATTTTCCTCATTGGAACCAAAATAATCTTTCAAAAACACAAAGTTAAATTTCTTAACAGCTCTTCTTCTTACGAAAACTGAAACTTCTTAATTTGGTTAAAAGCCTACGTGAACTCATCCCTTCTTAATAAATTATTTATACATCAAGATACTCTCTTCCTTCTTTTTAAGTCAAGGTCCCTGATCTTTGGTGTTTCAAGAGAAGCCTAGGACACTAGATTGTAAGTTTTTGAGAGCAAAGGCTGATTTTATTATGTAATTGTTCATACAGAGTACTCAAAGGTTATTAGTTGAATGAATATACATTTCATAAAGTGTTTATTATAATGCACTTAATAATAATAAGTAAAATTTTCCAAATAGCTAATAGTAGGAAATTGTTAAATAAATTAGAGAGAGCCATATAATGAACTACTATGTACTGTTAAGTTGGGTTTGGCTTGTATTCTTGGTAAAGTATATGCACTGTAACAAACAATAAATAGAGCTGTTTATATAGTATGATTCCAGTATCAGACACATATGGACATAGAGATGAGTTTGGAGAAAGGGTATCAGAACATTAGTACATTAATATCTCTTGAGTTTCAGGACTATTTTTGTTTCTGTGCCTTTCCTGTATTTTCCAAATACTCTATAGTTAATCATGGAATTGCTTATTTTTTCAAAATTCATTATAAAATATATTTTTGTATTCTATAGAAAACAAACTTATGGTTACCAAAGGGGAAAGGCGGGGGGAGGATAAATTAGGAGTTTGGGATTAACATATACACACTCCTATATATAAAATAGATAACCAACAAGGACCTACTATATAGCACAGGGAACAATACTCAGTATTTTTAAATGACCTATGAGGGAAAAGAATCTGAATATTCTTTTTTTGTTTTTTTTTGGTTTTTTTTTTGCAGTATGTAGGCCTCTCACTGTTGCGGCCTCTCCCGTTGCGGAGCACAGGCTCCGGACGCGCAGGCTCAGCGGCCATGGCTCACGGGCCCAGCCGCTCCGCGGCATGTGGGATCTTCCTGGACCGGGGCACGAACCCGTGTCCCCTGCATCGGCAAGCAGACTCTCAACCACTGCGCCACCAGGGAAGCCCAAATATGTATTTTGAGTATATAAAAGAACGTATACTTGTATACATATATATGTTCATATATATATGTATATTTATAACTGAATCACTGTGCTGTACATCTGAAACTAACATTGTAAAAACTTAAAATAACTGGTTATTGTTTAGTGATTTGATATCATAGGATTACTTTTAACTTTGACAAAAGAAAAGTGCTAGCTTTATGTTCATGCAGTTAAAAGGTCCAGTTCTAAGTAATACAGTATAGCCAAGGGTATAGAAGCAGATACAAACATCAAAAAAAAAAAAACTCACACACAAAAAAACAATTGCTGCCTATGGGGATTCCCCAGTTATATACCTGGAATGTTCTAGCCATTCTCATTTCAAATGCTGTTAGATACAGTGTCCCCCCAGCAGCATTGCAAAAAATGGAAATGATAATTGCTGAATTATCATAGGTAAGAAAAAGCCAGTGCTGACTTTACACATCTCTGTGCCTACTCAAATTAGGTTATTCACAACTGAGCAAAAGCCCAGGTTTCTTTATTAAACACGGAGCCAAAACCAGATGTGAGTTAAGAGAGATCCAAAAGCAACTGTGTCATCAATTCAATGTTTTGTACTTTGTAAACGCAGCTATCACTGTTACTCACCCTAGGTAAGAGTTTGCTCATTATTACATTTGTTCTGTATTGGCTCAGAAAACAAAACCACTGTGTAACTTACACAAAAGCACCGTGCTTAACTAGCACCTATCAGCTATCAAGGCATTTTGCCAGTGTGCTGTTTAACTTGGAACAACAACAGCACAAGCATGTATTCGTTTTGGCAGATAAAATTGTAAAAGATAATTGTGGAAGAGCACCCCCGGAGCTGTGGAAACCATATATCATTCCTGAGGGAAATTAGCTTCTTAAATACCTTCTTTCTTTCAGCACTGATAGATGCAAAGAACATGCTCCTGAAGAATGGTAAGGAAACACTGTCTGCAGGTCCTCATTAGGTAATTAGCATGCTACTGGACTGAGCAACAGTATTTTCTGGAAGTCCTAAAAGTACGAGAAGGGAAGTACAAAATGTATTTTATTATTTATAAATATCATAAAGTATCTACTACTTTATCTTTGGGCTTTAAATATAATACTGAATTTTAAAGAAGAATCATCAGGTTTCCCCTTAGCTGATTATGACAAAATGCTGTTATTCTGCTAAAAGATACTCTTGCTGCCTGATTATCTCAGTTGATTCCGTTTTTATCAATCATTGTTTCATATATTGAAGAAGAGTCAAATGATAATAATTATAAAATCTTTTTTAGCCGACTGAAGGGTAGGCCATTTTTTTTCACTGTAACAGGTACCCAGCAGAATTTCTGGACCACAACAAATATCCGAAGCTTGGATGAATAAATTAAGGAATTTATTCTGTCAGCTTGACAATTCAGCTAATTAGATCGTCAGACTCAATAACATTCTTAATATGTATTATGTGATTCCATGACTACAGTACTGAGTATATCATGTCTATTTAGAAATTTGAAGTGTATGTCTCCAAGTGTTTATGTCATTAAGCATTTTGAATCACACAGACAATATTAATATTCAGTGCTAGGGGCCCAGCTATCTTTATGCCATACCATATTGAATCATCTTTGTCTTCAGCTCTTCTCAGCAGTTTTATACCTGCTAATAGGTGGTTACACAGGGAAAGCCCAAACTGATACTCTGTAATGTGAGGAATTATTTGAAGGTTTAAATTCCATTCAACAACATTTACTCAACATCTATAATGTATCAGTCCTTTTCATATACTTTATTTCATTTAGTTGCTTCAGTGACCCATGAAGTGGATATATTATCACTTACATTTTGGGGAAAATATTATTGAAGTTAAGAGAAATTAATTCACTAGTAAGTAGCTGGGTGCACAGCCAGTCTAAGATTCTGTAATATCCAGCTCTACCACCCTAGTCTGTTCCTCCTTGAAATAATTTCAGTGGGAGTTTGGTGTAGTAAAAAATTCATGCAGTATCTTGACATGAGTCTGAATCCCTGCTTTGCTCTTTGTTTGTAGTATGACTTTGAGTAAATTACATAAACTTTTCCAGCTCATTTTCTTTTTTTTTTTAAATTTATTTGATCGAAGTATAGTTGATTTATAATGTGTTAGTTTCTGGTGTACAGCAAAGTGATTCTGTTATACATATATATATATTTATATTCTTTTCCATTATAGTTTATTACAGGACACTGAGTGTAGTTCTCTGTGCTATACAGTAGGAGCTTTGTTATCCATTCTATATATAATAGTTTGCATCTGCTAGTCCCAAACTCCCAATCCATCCCTCTCCCATCCCTGCCCTTTGACAGCCAGAAGTCTTTTCTCTGTGTCTGTGAATCTGTTTCTGTTTCATAGATAAGTTCACGTGTGCTGCCATATTTTATATTCCACCTGTAAGTGATATCATATGGTATTTGTCTTTCTCTTTCTGACTTACTTCACTTAGTATGATAATCTCCAGGTCCGTTGGTATTGCTGCAAATGGCATTACAGTACTATCTATACTGTTAAAATATTGTTTCATTATAAAGTGTTGCTAACACATATGCAACATTAAACAGCCCCTTCTTTAGATTTGGACAGAAAAAGGGGGGATATTTCCTAGTAGAGGTACAGTAACATCTCATATCTTCTCCCATTAAATTCTATGTAAATGTCTATAAATTGCCTGAAAGAAAATAAGCGCATTGAAAATAATATAACTTAAAGGGGGAGTAGAAGTTCATAAAAAGCAATGTTGGATGATTAAATGTTTTGAAAACACACATAACACCTCAAAGGTGGGGGGCAGTAAAAGTGAAGAAATGAACTCTAAGCCATGAAATTCTGCCACAAAATAAAGACATCGAAACCAGCAAAGTATCCAGATCTTTACTCCAAGAGATAAAAGAGTAAAACATGCGGTAAAGCAAAACAATATGGGATAAAAAAAAAATAAAAAACACCAGAGAAAGAAAACTACTGTAGAAATTATTAAAGTGACACAGAATGGGAAATTAAATCAGTGAAATAGAAGGTAAAGTCCTGACACAACTGGAGAATGTGGAAAAACTTGTTAAAAAGATAGAGTAGGTGACAGATCACGTAGGACCCAAAGGAAAAAGTACAGAAGTCCAAACCGAGTATACTGGTTTCCAAAGTGGCAGAAAGTATATCACATACTAAATTGCTGAGTATTTCCAAAGTAGAAACAGGAATTGAGTTTTCAGTTTGAGAGACATTATAGACTACCAAGAAAAATATGAAAAACACAAACTAATACAGAGAAAATTATTTACAAAGTTTATAAACATTAGGGGAACCTTGATATATGGTGTAAATTGAAAAATGTGCATTGTGTATAAGTCAACTCTTTTGGACGTTTCCCCTATTAACTGAAGGTCATGATACGTGTGTATATATATATATATATATATATACATACACACACACACACATATATATACACATACACACATATATATGTGTATGTATATATATGCATATATGAATTTCACTAAGTGATATATACTTGTGTAAATAAGTTACATATATATTTCCAGTATTATTTTACTGAAATAAATTGATGTTAAAGAAATGAAAAATTCACCTAAATGTTTCTCCACAGTTTCAGGATCACTTATTCTTGAATGGAGGGCTGTGACATTGCTGTGGAAATGTATGAATTATGACAATTAGTTATCCAGACAACTTGTATAAAGATGCCATTCATTATATAAGTACTGGAGGGAATAAATGAATATTTAAATAAACAAAGCAAAACTGTAATTTAACAATATCTTAAATTTAATGCTCAACAGGTCAGTCTTATAATAAGGAAAAAAAAGTGAAAATACAATATGTTATTGTTATGGTCTGAATGTGTCCTCCAAAATCCATATGTCGAACAACCCCCCCCCAATAATGTGATGGTAGTAAGAGGTTTTGGGTGGTGATTAGGTTTAAATGAGGTCATAAGGTCTCTTATAAGGATTAGTGCCCTTGTAATAGTCACTAGAGAGCTTGCTCCGTTATGCTCTCTGCCTTGTTCCGATACAGTGAGAAGATGGTCATCCATGAGCCAGGAAGTGTGCTCTTACCAGACAGTGGATCTGAGGGGACCTTGATCTTGGACTTCTAGCCTCCAGAATTGTATCAAATGAATGTTAGTTTAAGTCACTCAGTCTTTGGTATTTAGTTACAATAGCCTGAACTAAGTCACCAAAAGGGATTTGATAATGGCATAAAACAAGCAAACTTCTTCTGCATGATCGTCTGTAAAATCATATGGTAAATTAGAAGAGCTAATAGTGACTAAAATATGAAGTAAGTGGTAAAAACTTTAGTCCAGTGGGATGTGTGATCTACGTAAAGAAAACTTAGAAATTTTATTTGAAAATTTGTGTAATCTTTTTTGTTTAGTAATGTTTTCTGGTGATCTATACCGTTTGATTTTGTACCCACATATACTATGCTCCTATTATGTGCCTTGAAGAAAAGGTAGAATACAGTGTTTAGGAAATACTTCTTGATTGAATGAATGGCGGCTCTGAATCAAGACCCGTCTTTCCAGTGGATGCCATTTCTGCTCCAAACTACATGGGTTTATCCATCTTTGAATTCCTTAGAACACATTTACTTGTAGCACACTTTTAGTTAATTCAAGAACTAGTTATATATATTTGCTAGTGAATTATCCTCCTTAATAATAATGATAAAAATTGTAGGTACCTCTGTTTAGGAAAGTGTTACAAAATGGAGATCTCACATATTTAAATTTTAAATAGTTGTGTTGACACCAGAGCTTGTTTATTAGGGAAGAATTGCATCTTCACTGATCATGTAATCAACTTGAAATGTGCAGTGTGCAGTGATAGTTTCAATGCATTTAGTGCAAAGTTCCTCAGGGAACAATGATAAAAAATGAAGTGCATGAGGGGAAGCTAACAAACTTAGATTTGAATGATGCGATTAATATTTTAATGGTTTCTCAATGGTTCAACAGTATATGGGTTTAAAAAAAAACTTT
The DNA here is from genome assembly GCF_005190385.1 of Monodon monoceros. Lineage (NCBI taxonomy): Eukaryota > Metazoa > Chordata > Mammalia > Artiodactyla > Monodontidae > Monodon > Monodon monoceros. The sequence goes on along the minus strand of NW_021703768.1, from coordinate 11,004,044 downwards.
TTTGAGGATAAGATTATTTTTCTGTGGTAATGCATTTCTAAAATATAAGCCAGCTTGAAAATATGTTGTCCAGTTTCTCAGGCATATCTATCCTAAATTGAAGACAACCTCTTTTGAATTTTATGGATGAGAAGTATTTTTTTAATTTGACCTCTTCCTCTGAATCATTCTTGAAAATGCTCTATTTCAATATAAATGTCTCCTCTGGATTCTTCTGGGTAAATAATTTATATTCTAGCCTACTCACTTGCCATTTGAATCTGCATACAAAGTTCTGTTGCCCATATTTGTCAGTGATATTCTAATTATGTACATATTTATGATGTATTGTTTCATGAAAATATTGAATTATAAACATAATTTTCTACTTAATTGAATATATTAGGATAATGTGTTTCATAATTCATATCACCCAGAAATGCTCCTTTGGAATGGTTTTATTATTATTTACAAATAAATGCTAGTACATTGAAGATTGAAGATTTTACAAATTAGTAAGTTATGGTTTATAAAGATTAACTCAAAGAACACTCAACAAGGAAAAAAAATATTGAAAATATTGAAAAAGCAAGATTCAGCCTTAGCCTTAGCCTCAGAATTCTGAGCTAGCATTCTTATTTATGAATGAAACTGCCTGCAATCTCCCTCAAATTCTGAAATAAAGATTATCTGTACCGTGAGAGGTACGAACATTTTCTAAATGATTTACAGTACATTATATGTGCTGTGTATAATGTGTTCAGTAAGTTTTAATGCAAAGCCTTTTCAAGCAAAACTTTTCCTGCTGAATACTTGCTGCAGAATAATGTTTACACCTATATAAATTATCTACATTTTAGAAAATGTCAAAGCATTTGGTGTTACTTTACACTTTACACACACACATACACACACACACTCACAAACCAGCAGTTATCAGAAGAACGGAAAGATTCTACTATACAATAAAATGGTTCCCAGTATAAGGAAGTTATATGTAAAATATTTAACGAAGTACATTCATATCTTGGTTTGAAGAAACATAAGCCATTGAAACATTTTCTCTTTTCACTTTTGCTCTGTGGTACATTTAAACTGCATCCAGGGTTAAATAAAAGTTACTTAAAACATACAGAAAAAATAGAATGTTGCATTTTTGCATGGTTACTGATGGGGGAAAGGCAACGCATGAGACTATCTTTTTTGTTAAATAAGTCTAGCAACTGTGCTTATGAATTAAATTGTTAAAATGAATTGATACAGGAAAATAATTAAAATTTACATCTATTGTTAGATAATCTTAAATTTCTAGGGTACTAGCAAATATTTATTGCCAAGCATATTTTGAAACAGTCTATTATTTTCATAATTGTTTAAAAAAATTCCACATGTAGAAATATGATTATAGACATTTATATTTAAATTATTCAGATAAATAATGTGGAGATGTAAGTTTAGAGATGAGTTACTTGAGAACAGCATATTTAATACTGAACATTTAATTTGGGATAGTATGCTTACAAGTGATTATTAAATAAAATACTTATACAATTTATGTTTGATCATAAAGTTATCCTATAATAACGATACCACTGAACCCTCAATCTTTAGATACGTTCAAAATGAGGGAAAAAAATAATTCTTCTTGTCCTTTTCCCATTCTGATAGCCCTGGCTGGAGACCAGGACCTTTCATCAGTCCAGATGAGGCATGGCCCGGGTGCAGGGCTGTGACAGTGACAGGAATGCAGAGTGTCCCTAGTGCCCTGTGACAGCAGTCAGGCTACTCCAGCTGAAATGATCAAGGATCATTTATTCAATTGCAGCAGTGAACGGAGGGGACTTTTAAAACTCTTTTCACAGTTGTTTCATCAAGAGAGCTCATTTAGGAAAAATACTTGCAACATCAATCTATATTAAAATTTTTCTTCTCACTTAATTTTGCCTTTTTTAGGATCTTTAATCACTCTTTTTCTGGTTTATTTGCTTTTTGACTACTAATGAGATAAATGCAGGCACAACCCAGTGCGTGGGGGGGCCTTGGTTCTGTAAAAGACTTTAGTCCAGTGTTAAGTCAAAGAAAAAAATGGATAATAATTACAAACTTGTCTTTGATAGTTTGCTTTTTAAGTTTCACCAACTGCAGTATCACTAAATCTGCTCTTTTTGGTAGGAGTTTTCGGTAATTTCTATAGGTATTTAATTTTAGCAGCCATTTGTTTTTCTACTGAACTATTCTGTTACAAAAATATAAGTAAATGCATTGTATAAATCAACGTTCAGTTTTCATATGGATTTTTGTGGCACTTGACTATTTGAAGAATGAAACCATCCTACAAATGGCCCTAATACCTATGATTTTAAGTACAGTATTTCAGTTTTTAAAAAAGGTTGGGCTCATTACCTTGAAAACTGGCAAATGTTTATACTTGAAAACGTTGAAGGAAAGCAGTAAGAAGTGAATTAAGTGGTTCACAGTGTGAGACAGGGTTTACACAATGCTGTGGCTACAGAAGGACCAACTGCCTTTTACTGGGGAATTATTTTTTGGTAGGGATTATGCTGAAATACCACTGCAGATGAAAGCCCTCTCAGTCAAGGCTGGAGGGGAAGAACATGCCCCTCAATGTGCTCTGTTCAGAATAAAATAGCATAAAAATAATTTCTAAGGAAGTAATTGGACTGGATTGGACCTCAGGTGTGTGGGCAGAAACATGGCATATGTGTGGGTTGGTGGAAGAGTGGCCCCCAATGATATCCACGTCCTAGTCCTAGGAAACTGAATATGTGATGTTACATGGCCAAGGGCGCTAGGGTTGCAGTGAATGAATGTTGCTAAACAACCAATTAATGATCATGGGAGGAAGCAGCTGACCTTGAGAGGGGGCGATGAACCTGAATTACCTGGTGGGTCTGAAGATGAGAACTTGTCCTGGCTGTGGTCAAAGGGAGAGGTGACTGCAAGAAACAGAGGAGGACTCTACCTGCCCTGGCGGGCTTCGAAGGTAAAGGGAGGGGCCGGGAACCAAGTAATGTGGGCAGCCTCTAGGAGCCGGAAAAGGCAGGGAACCAGATTCTCCCCAGAGCTTCCAGAAAATAACGCAGCTTTGTTGGCCCCTTGATGTGGCCTGCTGAGACCTGTGCTGGCCTTCTGCCCTAAAGAGCTGTAAGGTAATAACTTTGTGGTGTTGGAAGCCACAGAGGCTGTGGTAAAAATTTTCCATCAGCGGTAAAAATCTAAAAGGTGAGGTAGAAATGTCAGACCTTCCATGCTGAATTGTTCCTTCCTGTAAAGGAATAACATTTTGCATGTTAAGAAATTGCATTTTCCTTCCTGAGACATCTTGGCCTCCTTCCTCTTCAGCTGGCATGTGCCACCAGCCACTGCTGTCTTGCCTTCCACATTCTGAATCCGTCTCAGATCAGTTTGGTTCTTTCCATCCCCCTTGCTTTTCTTCTACCCCTGCCGTTCCACTTTGAATCTAGATCTGGAAGCCACCTCCTAGCTGGTCTCCATTCTCTAGTTTCACCCTTGCCTTTGAGAGACCCATTAAATCTAGGGTCACGAGCCCTAAATCCCACTTGACCTTCTCAGTTCTCTTCAGGGAAAACTGCTCAGTGGGTTCTCATGACTCACAGGATAAAATCGCATCTCCTTAAAGGGTGGTAAATCTTGCTTTCAGACTTTAATTTCTTTGTGGTTTTTATCCTCACCTGTTGGTTTGGTGACTCTTTCTTTCTTCAGTGCTCTGCTTAAGTATCTCTTCCTCCAGAGACCCTCTTTGACCTTCTAAACAAAGGTGAACTTGGCATCTGCTACCTCTGCCTAACTCCCCACAGCGGTGGGCTTTAAAGTTTACCTGGGTACCACTGGGTTCACAGCCCTTCGTGAATTATCTAGCCTGGTAGGCTCACTCTGTAGTTGTTTCAAAATTGAATGAGTTAATGCGTAAATAAATGGATATTTATTATCCCTGAAGCATATTTTAATTTATTGTTTTTTCACCCAATTGCATGATGTGAAAAGAGAGAAGTCAAAAATTAATGAGAGGGCTTCCCTGGTGGCGCCGTGGTTGAGAGTCCGCCTGCCGATGCAGGGGCCGCGGGTTCGTGCCCCGGTCCGGGAAGATCGCGCATGCCGCGGAGCGGCTGGGCTCGTGAGCCATGGCCGCTGAGCCTGCGCGTCTGGAGCCTGGGTTCCGCAACGGGAGAGGCCACAACAGTGAGAGGCCCGTGTACCGCAAAAAAACAAAACAAAACAAAACAAAAACATGAGAAAACATGAGGCTGGTGATTACAAATACAGTACTATTTGGAAAGAGAATAATAGTAAATTTGTTTTCTATGGGGCTTATAACATGAGTTTTCCTGTGTTGAGCCTACTAATAATGAATACAAAAGTTTAAACCATTACAGATGCAAAAGGGCATCCAAGCAAATATTCCTTACCCAGGAAGACTTGGAGCCACGCAAATGGGGAAAACTCATCTGCTTGGGTCCTAATGAGCATTCATTTCATTTCCCGTCAGTCATTCATACACTGGAGAAAAGGAGGTCCAAAATCTAATTTTGTAACTGGCTGGTGTTTATAATTCTTGCTCTCCCTACTGCTTTACAAGTTATTGCCTTTCAATTCTGTTGGAAAATCAGCATTCCTCGTGGACAAAGATGTTTAAGCACGCTTTCATATAGTAAATTAATTCTGAATACTTAAAAAATATCCCGAACAGAGATGAGGGTACAGATGACAAAGCAAACCAAAGAGAGAAACACACACAGCAAGACTCCAGTCCTCTCATTGATCTAAGCCTCCTCTGATCTCTTCCAGCATGGAACATCTGTCTGCACAATTTAGCACCTAATTACACAGCGCCTCATATCAGTAGCTGTTGCATTTCAGGTTCACAAACTATTTTTTCCAAGTTTAGCTCGGCTACTACATTTTCAATGGACTGATTGAAAAACTGTAAACCCAATGGATGTATTAAAATACAGTGAGAAATGGTAGTGCTTAGTAATTTTGAGGACTTCAGTTGGCGTTTTTGCTCATCCCTTTTCCAGAAGAAAAACGCTTTGGGAAACAGAATTAATATTGAAAGCTTGACTGTGAATAAAGATAAAGAGAATCTCTACTTGGACCCCAGGTGGGATTGCCCGGTGTGTAGACATGTAGCAGGTGGACAGGCTTCCCCACGATCAGCCAGAGAGGGTGGAGGAAATGACAAACCATCGAGCTTCATACCTTTTCCCATATTTCTTATCAGTCAATTTAAAATAATTTTACGCCATGAGTATTGGACTCAAGGTGAAACTAACAGTATTTCAGCAAAAACTTGCTTGTGGGAAGAAAAACCTAGGAATAGCCCCAGTGTTAGAAGGGAAACATTTGCGAGTAATTGTATAGGTACAGAGAGACAATAGGATTGGCTGATGGATTGGATACTCTGTTAGTTTGCCAGGGATGCTGTAACAACGTACCACACACTAGGTGGCTTCAGACAACAAAAGTTTATTTTCTTATGGTTTTGGAAGCCAGAAGTCTGAAATCAAGGTGTCACCAGGGCACTGCTCTCTCTGAAAGTAATAGGGAAGGATCTGTTCCAGGCTCTTCTCCCAGCTTCTGGTAGTTCCCTGGCTGGTGGCAGCATAACTCCAGGGTTCACATGGCATTCTCGCTGTGTGTCTCTGTGTCCAATTTCCCCTTTTCATAAGGATCATATTGGATGGGGGGCTCACCCTACTCCAATACGTCCTCCTGTTAATTACATCTGCAATGACCCTATTTCCAAATAAGGTCATATTCTGAGATATTGGGGGTTAGGACCTGAACCTATAAATTTGGGGGAGGACACAGTTTCACCCATAACCAATACTGTATGTGGAAATGGAGAGTCAAAAATGAGGCAACTAGAAGAATAGAATTGCCCTTCAATGGGAAAGGGAAGGCTGAGAGGACCAGATATATGGGGGAAATCAGATGTAGGGCCCTGGAACAATGGATTTCGATGGATCTTTGTGAAGAGTGTATGTTTAGAGTGAGGACTGGGGAGTCTCATAAACCAATAAAACAATAAATGACAAAATATTTAATTCTCTGTGTCTGGAAATTTATATCAATGATGCTTGTGTGGAGAAAAATATATTGATTACATAAGATAATTTTTAACTATCCAAAGCATTTATAATTTTTCTTAATTGGCATCAAGGGATAATCATCATATATATTAAAGAGTTATGCAAATGCGGACTGTTGTTTTTTTTTTTCCTAAGTAAATGTATCTTATGCATTTTATCCCTGAGTTAGTTTATCATTTCCAGTCTTTGCTGGCAAGAGTTTATGGGCTGTGAATAGGATTTGGCAAGGAAGCCTTCCTTAGGGAATGAGGAAATGGAAAGCAGAATAGAAGCATTGTGCACTGCTAGAAGATTTTTCTTTTAAGAGGACATTGCTGTTTTATTGGTGGAAGTAACCATGGAATTTGATAATTAAAAGAAAGAATAAGCAAAATTCCAGGCAACAAGAAGTGAGACTTTTATAAGAAGCCATGTCAAGCATGGATAATATCTTGAACACTCAATTCATTGGCCTTGATATACTTCCTCTTAGACCCCTGCTGTAATCATATTTAAATTTCTGAAAGCTTTCATGCTCACACAAAAGGAGACAGGGAAGAAGTGTCTCAGGACTTTTTCTCTCTCTTACAGTAGCAGGCCATGTGATAATAAAATATTCGTGTATTCTTTCAGTTAACCATTATTTCTGAATTATTTGGAAATGGAAAGTAAAACATAAGCATCACAGCTAATTTGATAGTCATACATTTGGGCTAATAATTATCAATGATAGATTTTTAATATCTACACATTCAGACAATTGAAAGATATGTGCATATATGTTATAAAGAAAATTGGATCTTGGTATCTATATCAGTCAGCATTGCTCAACAATTTTTGAGGGTAGAACATTGCAATAATTATTATCTGTCCTTCCTAACTATGTAATTAGAGCATTGAGTTTGGCAGGAGGTCTCTCATTTAAATTGACGATCACTGGAGAATAAAAACTTTTAGACTGCATGGTCTGGAAAAGAGAAAAGAGAACTGGTGGTGAGAAATCCTGGTTTTGTTCCCAGATTTAGAATAGCTCCATCATATGACTTGGAGAGCAAGTCAATTAATTCTATTTGTAGAGTGTTAAATGCAGTCGCCCACTTTCTTGGCATGGTATCCACATCTTTGATCTTGTTTGACCAGAGTGAAACCAGCATGACTACATTTTGCATGCCTAGACTATCTGATCAGTTAGAGTAATGATCCATGTAGCCTTAGTCATCAGTCAGGAAATAGGGAAAGATGAGGAAGATGAAATTCTGAAGGTTGAGATTGACACGATCCAAGAAAGTTTTAGCAGCTCAAGTTTTAGCAGCAATGAATTGATGGGACAAATGTTGAGTTACCAGGCAAGAAAGAGTCTCAGTGCCCAAGATGCTTTTTCGTGAACCACTTTTCTGGCAAAATTACATTGGGGATTATGACTTGTTTTGTGTTACTGTGCCCGCAAGAAATTGTGCTTTATGGCAACATCTACAAGACACATTGTCAAATATATTCTAGCAATTAACACTGTAGCCATTACCCAATGAATTAATGAGTATCTGATATAACTTTGGTAACTCTTTAACCCAGTTCACCATTATGATAAATGGCCATATTCTTTACCCCCTTCTAGCCATGTCCACTTGTGTTCTGCTTGGTGCACAGTTCAGAACATGTTCCTGTTTTCATCCTAGCTCGAATAACATTTGACTTAATATCAACACTTTTTTGTTACTGGTGCTGTACCACCTTCCTCTTGGTTTATTCCTTTGACAACCTGAAACTCCAGCCATTCCCTGGTTCTGATCCACAGGATACTCCTAGGGCTGCCGTAACAAAGTAACTCCAAGTGGATGGCTTAAACAACAGAAGTTTATTATCTTAGACTTCTGGAGGCTAGAAAAGTGGAATCAAGGTGTAGGCAGAGCCACACTCCCTCCAAAGCTTCTAGAGGAGGATCCTTCCTTGTCTCTTCCAGCTTCTGGTAGACCCAGGTGTTCCTTTGCTTGTAGATGCATCATTCCAGCCTCTGCCTCTCTCATCACCTGGCGTTCTCCCGGTGTGCTGTTGTCTTCACTTCATCTTCCTTCTTTTTATAAGCATACCTGTCATATTGGATTAAGAGCCCACGTTACTCCAGTGTGACCTCATCCTAACTCTTTATGTCTGCAAAGGTTCTCTTTCCGAATAAGGTAACATTCACAATCACTGCAGGTGGGATGCCCCTCAACACGTCATCCTGGGGGACACGATTTAACTCAAACGTCGCTTTTATGAGTGATATTTGTGCATTTCCTGTGTAAACCCTGTGCATCACTTGACATGCGAAGGCTGACATATCCAAAGAAACAAATGCTTGTGTCCCTGTTGGTCAAGGAAAATCAGCACAGTCCCTATTTATAGAAAATCCTGTATATAGCAGATACTCTATGAGGATTAACTTAGTCAGCGTTTTCAGCAGCATGCAGGTAGGTATATTCATTTTACAGAGGAGAAGTAGGTCTCATATCACACAATAATCATGGGCCACATCAGATCTGACTCAAAAGTTGGTGCTCATTCTGCAACTGTATGACACTGCCCTCAACCCAGAGGGTTTATTAAAGTGCTCTTTGAACAAGTAGTGATAAGCATATGGTGGGCACTAAGTGGGTGAAACATAATCTGGGTCAGGGAAATGGAAAGGGTGTCAAGCCAGTGACACAATGTAATTTGAGTTGATTAACCAAGGGAAGGTTATTTCAGAGAAATTTAATGTTATATAAGCAATACAGGACCCCAATACCCAAACCAGAAATGGGTGAAATTATAATTATAAATTATTATATATAATAAATTATAATTATAAGTGAAATTATAGCTCAACTTCACTTTTAAGCATTGGAGCAAAAACCTTAAATAAAATTCAGTCATATAAATGTGAAAGGATCATAGCAAATTGAGTTTCCTTTCAGATATGCAAGGATAGCTCAATATTAGAAAACTAAATAATGAAACCTAGCATATTAATATTAATCAGAAGATAAGCCTGTGGCTATGTCCACAGATGCCTAATATGCATTTGATAAAGTATAATACCCTGTCATAATGAGAAATAATTATTTTAGGAGAATAACATAGACAGGAAGGTCTTTAACTTCTTGAGGAGTTAACAGTCAGAAATATCATATTTAGGAGTATAGTAGAAATACTTCCATAAAAATATGGAATATTATGCCTTCTACCACCTGTAATATTCAGCATTATACTTGAGATATTAGGCAATCTTAAACATAAGGGTTAAAAGGGTGGGGAAGCAAGAGACAGGCTACCATATTTGTAGAAGTCAGAGTCATGTACCTAGAAGACACAAGGGAATAACTAACAAGCTGTTATCACTAATAAAGTGAGTCCATTATGCTATCCAGATCCAATCTCAAAACACAAAAAATCAATAGTTTTCCTACATACCAGCCATAAATAACTAGAACATGTAAAATGGTATGAAGTCCCTTCTACAAAAATAATAAAAGCATAAGATATAGGTAAAATCCTCACAAAAACATGCAAAACTTATTGGGAGAAAAATATTAAATTTCATTAAAGTCCATAACAAAGACCAGAGGAGAAGGAGGATACATATCAGATTCATGAATGACAAGACTCACTATAGAATCCTTGCTTAAAAAAGAGAGAATTCTTTCTAGTATACAAATTTAATGCACCTCCATTCGAAAACTCCAAGATTTTTCAGAAGTGGGGAAAAATTGATTCAAAAAATCACATGTAAATAAAAATGAATAAAACAATCCAAGACAATTAAAAAATAGTCATAATGATAATAAGACAAAGTAAGTACAGGCACTTTTTTTTTTACATGAATTACCTCGTTAAGTCCTTAAAACAATAATATGAAGACTAGAAATAGACTTCTATATATGTAACAATTTCATATATGGGAGGGAGAGACTCTTTCAATCAGTACTCTCGCCCGAATGAGGTATCATTGGCTCTTTGTATGGAAAAATGAAGTAAAACTAGATTTCTGCCTGCACACTATAAAAAAACATAAATTCTGGGTAAAGGCCTGTCTTAAGAGAATAAAATAATAGGTAAAGTCATGGAAATGTTTATTAACGTTGCATATTTAATGTCCTTATGGTCATTAAACGTGAAATGGACAACACAATTAAGGATTGAGAAATTTAACCATGTCGATCCTTAAATCTTATGGAGAGAGAAAAAAATGTCTTCATAACTAAGGTTAAACGTCAAGGGAAAGGGGCTTCCCTGGTGGCGCAGTGGTTGAGAGTCCGCCTGCCGATGCAGGGGACACGGGTTCGTGCCCCAGTCCGGGAGGATCCCACATGCCACGGAGCGGCTGGACCCGTGAGCCATGGCCGCTGAGCCTGCGCGTCCGGAGCCTGTGCTCCGCAACGGGAGAGGCCACAATGGTGAGAGGCTTGCGTACCGCAAAAAAAAAAAAAAAAAAAGGTCAAGGGACATGCAAATTAAAACAATAGCGAGATACCACAACTCATCTACTAGAATGGCCAAAATACAAAAATACTGGTGACACCAAATTTTGGTGAAGCTGTGGAGTAGCAGGAACTCTCTTTTATTGCTGAAGGGGATGCAAAATGGTGCAGTCACTTTGGAAGACAGTTTGTCAGTTTCTTACAAAACTAAACATAGCCATACCGTATGATCCAGCATGTGCTCCTTGGTGTTTACCCAAAGGAGTTGAAAACAGCTCCACACAAAAACCTGCACATGGAAATATGCAGCTGTATCCATAATTGCCAAAACTTGGAAGCAACCAAGATGTCCTTCAGTAGGTGAATGGGTAAATTAATTATGGTACAGCCAGACAATGGAATATTACTCAACACTGAAAAGAAATGGCCTATCAAGCCATAAAAAGACATGGAGGAAACTTAAATGCATATTACTACGTGAAAGAAGCCAATCTGAAAAAGCTGTGCTGTATGATTTCAACTTGATGTCCTGGAAAAGGCAGAACCATGGAGACAGTAAAAAGATCAGTGCTTGCTAGGGGTTGGGGGAGGGAGGGGTGAATAGGTGGAGCACAGAGGCTTCTTAGGGCAGGGAAAATACTCTGTGTGATACCATAATAATGGATACATATAATACTATATTTGTCCAAATGCAGAGAATGTGTAACATAGAGACTAAGCCATAAGATAAACTATGGACATTGGCTGATTATGGTGTGTCAATGTAGATTCATCTGTTGTAACAAATGTAGTGCTTTGGTGGAGGGTGTTATAATGCGGGAGACTGCATGTGTTGCGTGGGTGATATTGGAAATCTCTGTACTTTTCCCTCACTTTTGCTGTGAACCTTAAACCTCTCTAAAAAATTAATTCTTAATACAAAAAAGCCAAGGGACTGATGGGAATACACACTATAAAAGCAAAGAATGAATACCGTGAATATGTACAGAACTCCCATGAATGAATTTTCAAAAGTCACATACACGAATAGAAAGGAAACAGAGATGGCCAATACACATAAGAAGAGACGCTCAACCTTGCTTGCACTCTGAAAGTGCAAATTAGAAGGAAATACAGTTTTCATCCATCGAGTTGATGGTAATTAATGTTGGGTAGTATAATGATTAGCTAAAGGTGTGGGAACTCTGGGACTCAAGCTGAAGAGCAACTGCTTGGGAGGGCACTTTGGCAAGATTGTGTTAAATTTGACATCTGCGTCACTCATGCTCCAGCAATTCTGCGTCTTTGTCTCTTTCCTGTATCAGTGATTCTAAAAGTGTATCTCCATTCTGGCAGCATCAGCACCACTTGGGATAATATCAAAAATGCAGAGGTTCCAGCCCCACCCTGGATATACCCAATCAGCAATTAATGGTTCAGCAGGTCCCCCAGGGTGATCCAAATGCCAAAATTTGACAAGCAGGATTAGGGCCGTTATTAGGGAAATAATAAGGAATGACAGAGCCATGCAGTGGAACACTATAGGCTATAATTAAGCAAATATGGGATAGATCTGTAAGTCTTGCTATGCCAAGTTATATTGTTTCCACAATGCAAGCTATAGAATAGGACGTGAAGAGTAGCCATTTATGCAAGTGGTTTAGGTAAGACTTGAGTCTTACCTCAAATGATTCCATTTGTTATGAAGGAGAAAGTATTACGTGTTATGTATGTACATTAAAATGAACAACAACAAAAGGTCTTCCCGAGAGTGACTAGCCCAGCGTAGACCAAATAGAATTCACCAATGCCAAGTGGGCCATGTCTGGCATGGTCTCCAAATTGGGGTATGCCCAAACCATACAGTACACCTTGGGCTCTTGGAGAATACATTAGATATTCTGCTTAAATATGCAGTTTTTATATCCTGAAACAGGAAAAAATCATTGAATTTTATAAGTTTTAATAATGGGATGATAAAGGGGCCTTTGTTCTGTACATCAGATGGTTGTCTACTATTTGTAGTACCCATGATAAACTGAGGGAAGGGTTGATATTCCACCGTGCAATAATGTACCTCTGTGATTTTTCATTGTCTTCGGTTTATTCAGTTTAAAAGGTTAATGGAACATGTTCTTTTAATATCACAGAAACTTGATGATACTTTGTAATGGCTAGTGAGGGTAAAAAAAAAATTTGTATTCTATGTTCACAGGTTAAATGATCACTGATGGGAAAAGTTGCAACCTTCACATTTCCCAAAGGAAAAGGTTTCAAGTTTTCCTGAATTTTTCTGTGATGACAGGTGGCTGTCAGAAATATACTACATATTTGAGAAGAAAACACATTTAAAAAGTGGATACTTAAAAGTGGCCCTTAAAAAGTGAAGAGTAAGTTAAGTGCTTTTATAAGTGTGTCATTGCTCTGGAAAGAGCATTTTGAATGTTTGAAAGGACTTGGAATGTTTGATTAATCGTTACATGATTTTGTTGCTAAAATCATGTAAGCCATCTTGTATTTTTGTTCGTATTCGCTCACTTCACAAACCCTGAAAAATAAATGTTCTAAACATTTTTGATTATTCAAACATACAATTTTATTTGGAATTTGGACCATTTGTTCAAAGCTATTAACATGAAATAACTAAACAATTGGATGACAGGAGTGGAAATAAAAAATTACTACCCCAAGTTCAATAAAATATACCTTAATAGGGCTTCCCTGGTGGCGCAGTGGTTGAGAGTCCGCCTGCCGATGCAGGGGACACGGGTTTGTGCCCTGGTCCGGGAAGATCCCACATGCCGCGGAGCAGCTGGGCCCTTGAGCCATGGCCACCAAGCCTGCGTGTCCGGAGCCTGTGCTCCGCAATGGGAGAGGCCACAACAGTACCGAAAAAAAAAAATATATATATATATATATATATATATATATA